>NC_073305.1:164313183-164613183 GCF_027595985.1 Sorex araneus
CCTTGGTGAAAACCCACAAAATAGAACAATCGAAAAGTACAAAGAAGCCTAAATAAAGAAGGAGGAGGAGGAGGAGAAGGAGGGGAGGAAGAGTAGAAGGAGGAGGAAGAGAAGAAGAAGGAGGAGGAGAAGGAGGAGGAGAAGGAGGAGAAGAAGAAGAAGAAGAAGAAGAAGAAGAAGAAGAAGAAGAAGAAGAAGAAGAAGAAGAAGAAGAAGAAGAAGAAGAAGAAGAGAAGAAGAAGGAGGAGGAGGAGGAGGAGGAGGAGGAGGAGGAGGAGGAGGAGGAGGAGAGACGAGGAGGAGGAGGAGGAGGAAGAGAGGAGAAGGAGAAGGAAGAAGGAGAAGAGAGAAGAAGAAGAAGGAAGAAGAAGAAGAAGAAGAAGAAGAAGAAGAAGAAGAAGAAGAAGAAGAAGAAGAAGAGAAGAAGAAGAAGAAGAAGAAGAAGGAGGAGGAGGAGGAGGAGGAGAGGAAGAGGAGGAGAGGAGGAGGAGGAGGAGAAGGAGAAGGAGAAGGAGAAGGAGGAGAAGAAGAAGAAGAAGAAGAAGAAGAAGAAGAAGAAGAAGAAGAAGAAGAAGAAGAAGAAGAAGAAGAAGAAGAAGAAGAAGAAGAAGAAGAAGAAGAAGAAGAAGAAGAAGAAGAGAAGAAGAAGAAGAAGAAGAAGAAAGAAGAAGAAGAGAAATTCTTTATCTTTTCACCACTTTCATAGTTTTTAAAATTAAAATGTGCTCTATGTCAAGGCACAGATGTTTTAAACATTTGAAGAAAATATTTTGATTCTTCATCGACCAGGCTGCTGGGGTCATAAAAATGTGAAGGACACTCCTAGCTTGTTGCTGATGAACTGTGAACGCCTTGGCGGGGCTTCTAAATATAACAAACTTCCCAAAAAGGCAAAGCAAAAGCTAACTGAAGTCAGACTATTTTAGAAAGTGGAATTCCCCTCCTTCACCACACAACTCAGTGGTCGAGCCGTCTAAGAATTCAACTTCTGTGCTACGGAACGGACCAGTCCTTCGGTGAATGCCGAGGTCACTCCTCTTCCTTCCTGCCACCCACGGGGTCAGGACTGAGCCTTAGAGACTGAACGTGACACCTGGTGCCTGGAGGCTGCCTCCACTTGAAGCTGCATCCCTGCTCAGATGTTCCCTCTGGAACTGATGTTTCCTTTGCAATTTTTTTTTCCAACCTTCCATCCCGTGCTGTGCCCATTTCTGGAAATTTATCAACCCTTCTCCATGAAACCACTTGTATTTGCTTAATTCATTTGATTTATGTTGTCATTATCACTCCTGATTCGCAGGGCGTGTGGCACGCCAGGCAGGGGTGAGCCAGACTGATTCTTTGCAGCCGTGTCCTTAGATGGGGCATAGAACCAAGCATGAGCTAAGTGATAAGCAGCTGGGGGCTTTCCCGAGTCAGCCCTGAGGCCGGTGCCCTGCCAGGGGAGTTGGCGGGACATGCTGCTCATCAGCCACACCTGACCGACGCCCTTCCTCCTGGCCAGCACCATGGACTTTGCGCGTGGGCAGAGCTCCCGCAGCCGTGGGAAGTTCCTGAGGGAGAAGGCGTGCCGGGCTCCACTCCACACTCGCTCGGAGATGGTGTCGCCGTTGTTCGCTAACCCAGGGGCTGTTCTCCTGGTGACGTCCACATGCCTTTTTTTTTTTTTTTAGTTCTATAATTTCCAGCATATCGCTGCTGCTCTAAATTATAGGACTGCGTCATCTGTGCATGATGGGAGCAGCGCGGATCGGTGGTATCTTAGCAACATCTGGGACCCCCCGGGAACAGGCCTAATTCCAGCCCTGCTGTGACTCACCCCAGGGCCAGAGGGGCCCTCACCTGCCCCAGCGCTCAGCTGCGCCCCTGCGTGGCTTGGTCAGCTGCGAGCGCCCAGACTCCGTGGCTGGAGCCTGTGACCAGGTGCTCCGATGGCTCTGCCAGGTCTGCGACCAGCCCCCTCCCAAGTGCCTTCCTGCCCAGGCTGCTCCACAGCGGGGCCTTTGTCCTGCGCTCCCCCACAAGGACACGTGCCCTGGGTGCCATCTGTCAGCTGCCACTCCACAGGGCTGAGTTCGCGGTTCTGGGGAGGATAGGTCGCCTCCTCAGCAGAAGAGACATGGGCTGGGTTTGAGACCAGAGGCCACAGCGCTGCCTGTCCCAGGAAACTGGGTGGCCCAGGCCTCGGAGACCCAGCTGGGATGGAGAGGGAGAGGCGGCCCCGCTGCAGAGGGCAGGAGACTGCGTGGAGCCTCCTGACTCCTTAGCCATGCTCATTCCTCCCACCCGTGAAGGGGAAACGTGTCCCGTCCCCGGCTCTGTTTCTCTATAACAGTCTTTCACCTTTTGCATTAAATTCCCAGGTTGGGCGTCAGCACCGTTGCTGGAGGTGTTTTCCTCCATGCTCTCCAGTCTAATTGCTTACACACAGAAATGAAATAGATTTTGTAACACGGCGGGTAGGACGTTTGCCTTGCACGTGGCCGACCTGGGTTCGATCCCTCCCTCCCTCTTGGAGAGCCTGGCAAGCTACTGAGAGTATCCCGCCTGCACAGCAGAGAGCCTGGCAAGCTACGCGTGGAGTATTCGATATGCCAAAAACAGTAACAACAAGTCTCCCTCAGTTACTGGTGCCCGCTGGAACAAACCACTGAACAACGGGACAACAGTGCTACAGTGGAACAGTTATTATCATTTTTTAGTTAAGGTGTATGGTTTGGGCCACACCTAGCATTGCTCAGGTGCTACTCTAGGCTCTTTGCGTAGGGGAAGCTCCTGGTGGTTCATAGGGAATTCCCAGGTCCTGTGCTGGGGATCATACTGGATCGGTTGCAAACAAAGCAAACACCTTAACCCCCGTACTATCTCTATGGTCCTGTCGTAATTTAATGAGAGATATATTAAAAAAGAAACTCCATCCACATCTTTCCCCTTTAACATGGCCTAAAAGAGTGATGTGGCAATTTCTTTCCTCTTCTTTCTCTTTCTCTCTTCCTTCCTTCCTTCCTTCCTTCCTTCCTTCCTTCCTTCCTTCCTTCCTTTCTTTCTTTCTTTCTTTCTTTCTCTTCCTTTCTTTATTTCTTCCTTTCTTTATTTCTTCCTTTCTTCTCTTTCTTTCTTTCTTTCTTTCTTTCTTTCTTTCTTTCTTTCTTTCTTTCTTTCTTTCTTTCTTTCTCTCTCTCTCTTTCTTTCTTTCCTTCTTTCTTTCTTTCTTTCTTTCTTTCTTTCTTTCTTTCTTTCTTTCTTTCTTTCTTTCTTTCTTTCTTTCTTTCTTTCTTTCTTTCTTTCTTTCTTTCTTTCTTTCTTTCTTTCTTTCTTTCTGTCTTCTCCCAGCCCCAGTATGTGGTAATTTCTTTGCACCAATTTAAATTTTAGAAGGGAGATGCATCCTTGTATAAAGAAAACCATGCTTGCCCTCTCCCTCAAAGTTCATGTCTCTGTTCACTTTGCTATTAGGCTGTAGTCCGATAAGAAAGAGCCTGCCAAGGATACTGTTGCATGATCTGTGTTATTCTGGGGTCATTCTCTGCAAAAGGAGGTTCTAGGAAAGCGTCTGCCTCCTGCAACCAAGCAGCTCGTGCTTTCTTGCCCAGTAGGGCTCCTTGCAACAGCAAGGCACACAGGAAGGATTCCCACCTCAGCAAACTGACACCGTTGTCGACTGCTAGGCAAAGCTTTTTTGTTTGTTTGTTTAATTTTGTTTTGAAGCCATATTTTGTATTCCTCAGAGGTGTAGCCCCAAAATAAATTAAAAAAAAAAGAGGGAAGGAAAGAAGAAAGAAAGAAAGAAAGAAAGAAAGAAAGAAAGAAAGAAAGAAAGAAAGAAAGAAAGAAAGAAAGAAAGAAAGAGAGGAAGAAAGAGAGAAAGAAAGAGAGAAAAGAAAATTAATTTTTTAAAATACTGCAGACATCAGGAAAGAAATAAAATTACTAATAATTAAGGTCATATCCCCAAAATATTTACTCTAAACGCTTTGGAACCTAAGAATTCTGTCTTAATTTTAGTTTTTTTATACCTAAAACCCCATATTGTCTTCTCTGTAACCCTTTAATTAGGATATGTGCCACTAGAAAGAGCATAAATTAAAATGTCACTAATTCTCCTTTGTAAGGATTAGTAATTTCATGGCAGGTGATTGTTACAGAGTCTTCTCAGAGAAGGAAAAAGCTGCTGAATGTGACCTCTAAACACAAGCAAAAACAAATTTAGTATGTGGTAAATGAAGCAAGAATATGGCTACCTTACACACAGTTGACTGAAAGAAGGTATCAGGAAGGTTTCTGGGATGCTGGAATCGAAGGCCTATTCTTAGTGGTAGACAAGTTGGTTGCGAGTTTAAAATATGTCAGTCTCAAAAATAAATAAATTAATAAATATATATTTTTAAATGTGTCAGTCTCTGCACTTAAAAGGGACTAATTTTCAAATGAACACTTAAAAAGAAAGCCTACTAAAGCATGAGAAGGTGTCTAAAAAGATGGTGAAAGTACATTGAGGTGGGGGTGGGGAATCCACTGTGCTCTTGTTAGATGTGGTGGTGAGATAAATGGGATAAGTGAAGGTTCTGATTAGACAAAAGTTAATCACTTTTTTGTTAAGAAAATTAATGCAGTAATGTTAATGTGATGAAAGGTCATATGAGCAAAAGAGAGGTCTGTGGACCTTGGAAATGTTCCTGAGATACAATGGTCAAGACCTCCGATCTCTTCCAGGGATGGTCCAAATCTAGGTTCAGATTTAGAGAATTGATTGTTTCTTTGTTTGTTTGTTTGTTTAGGGGCCACCCCCAGTGTTGCTCAGAGCTTTACCTCTGATTCTGTACTCAGAGATCATTCCTGGCAGGCTCAGTGTGTACTCACGAGATGGCTAGGGAAAATCTCCCCACACCCCCCCTGAATCTCTCTGCATTTAGTGGTCTCACGCCTCTCCCTGACCCGGGACGGCCAATGCCATGGGTGGTTGAAGGAGGAAATGAGGGCTAAGCTGGTTGGTGATCAGTTGCTGTTTATTCCATTCTCCCCATACACCTGTTCCAGTCTCACTAAGCCCCTGATTTTGTTTCTTCCTGTGTCTCTCAGACATCTCTCCGCACTCCTACTCGTAGCCTTGATCTCTCCCTAGTCTCTCCCCATCTCCCCACGTTGGAGGTAGCAGTCAGACACGCAGATTGGGTGGCACAGTGAACATATCAAAGCCCTTCCTGATCAACAATCAGGGTTAAGGACAAAATACCACTTAGGGGTTTTTCTCCTTTCCTTAGTTCAATAACTTAATTAACATCCATAATATTAGCTATTTTGTATTTATACGGTAAGAGATACATTAAACTTGTAGGGTGGCTCTCCTGGGGACATCTCACTATAGATCTCAGACTACAGTGCTCAGGCCAAATTAATCTTTCCCGACACTAGCAGGGTCCTAATCTAGTTGGTACTTTTGGATCATGACAGAGTTTGTCCATGACCATGCTTTAAACTTATAGTTAAGTAGTATGGCGCTTTGACCTGGCCCATTTCGATGCCAGGATAGCTCACAGCTTGCCCTGGGTTCATCCAGTGCCTCACTGGGACCCTGCTTTTGGGTTTTAGGAAGTAAGTGCAACTGAGGCTTAAATCGAGAGAACAGATGCTCAGGAATGAGTATTATTCGGAGTCAATTAACTCCCAAATTACAAAAGCATAGCATTAACTGTCTTCCTGTGTCTATACAAAAAAAAAAGAACATTGCTTTGAATTACCCATGCAAAGGACTTAAGGGAAGAGAAAAGCAATATTTACAAGTTAACTGAGTCTGATTAGGAGATAAAGGTGATTGACCGATTAAGGAAGCAGAGCACAAAGAAAGAGTTTACAAATAAACTCAGAGAAATGGGAGTACTGTGATGAGAGTAACCCAATAAACCTAAACTCCCTGTGGCAAGGCAGAAAGGACAAACCAATGTTATCCTACAGCTTAAGGGAACATATGGGATTCCAGGGATTGAACCCGAGTCAGCTGTGTGCAAAGCAAATGGCCTACCTGCTGTACTTATTGCTCCAGCCCAGATATGTCAGATTTTGAAGTTACCAAGAAGATCAGAGAGGGGAATCAGAGAAAGAAATTTAGTAATCCTGGTCAACTACTCCCCTCCCAGATAGGTGTGTTTTTTCTGTTACGTAGCAGACACACTGAGTTGCTTTTAAAGATCTAATTGGCTTTAGTCAATGGCTCCTGAACAGGGCTACATTCTATCTTGCCAGTAGAATAGCACTTTGAAACATGTACAAAATGAGGTTTTACTGGCAGAAAGAAAACGAGCAAAAGAACAGGCACGTTACCTGAGACCTAGGTAGCTGACCTAAGGATACAAGATCCAATGACAAATTGCCTCCTCCTCTTTGGGGAATAGACATCATGGAATCATTGGTGCTGACTAGCACAGTCTACACCGACCAGTCTGACCTGAAGGAGGTAGAAACCATTTTAAGCTGGATGTTAGGTTTTTGTGGGTTTTGTACTGACTAGTAATGTTGTGAGAAAAAAAAAAGAGAGAAGAAAATGACTTGCTTAAATCTCTGGGTTCTATGAGCATGTGTGATAGATTGATAGATCCAAAGACTTTCCTTTTGATTACTAACAGGTCAACACACTCACTCAGATGTTGTGAACATAGGCCCCCATGAGTTGAGTGTATGAGTGAAAATCAGCAGGAAGAAAGTGAGAAGCCTAGAGTGGAGCAAGTTCCATCTAGTTTTTTAGAAACTTCTTATTTTGCATGCAAACACATTTTACAAAACAATGTGTATAAGGTAAGCAACATATTGATCTGATGCAGTTAGACAGTGCAATGATATAGTCATTGTAGTCTTCGCTAATGCCTCTCACATCAGATTATTATCATTCCCTTTTGTGTGGTGGAAAATAATTAAGAGCTAGTCTCTAAGCAAGTGTGATGTTTGCAGTGCATTATTATCTATAATCACTACATTGTGTATTAAATCTCTAGGATTTAGTTATCTATCAATTTCAAGTTTATACCCTTAAACAATAGCTTTTCTATTCTCTTCCAAGCCTCTGATAACCACCATTTCACTCTCACTTATGATTTGGGTTTTTATGTTTATATTCAGCCACATCTCCATCTACATGTATTCATGTTTACATTTATTATTGCCTGTGTGTTCATATTTACACTTGTTATTTACATTTTCTTCCCCGTATATATTCAAGTAGCTACTCGCTCACTTCCTTCAGGTCCTTGCTCAAATTTCACTTTCTCAGCCCAGATTTAATTTAAGACATGAACCCTTATTTAATACTGCAGCCCACACTGTATCTCAGTATTAGAGATTCTCCTTACCCCTGGTTAGATGTTTCCATTACACTCATCATTTTCTTATATACTATGTAATTATGTATTACATCTATGGTCATTCCCTTTCCCAATAAGCTGTATCATTTTCTGAGGAATTAGATATATATAATCCCATCATTCTGCTTTCCTGACATACTATGTGTGTTCATTCAATAAATATTTCTTTCAGGAATAAGCAAACAAAACTGGTATTCAGAATTAGTGATCTTTCCCCAATGATTGTAGTAATTTAGACTTCCAACAAGGAGTATTTGAACATGCTTATTTTGCCAAATGTTTATTAGCATAATATGTTGTCCATTTAAATTTGTATACTATTCTATAAAATACAAGAATATTTCATTGGTTTATTCATTGAGGTTTATGAGTCATTATATTTGTATGTCTGTGAATTATCCATTTATACCATTAGAAACTTCTATTTTTGGGTTATCATTTTATTTTTTCAACATTAAGCAGTTCTTCAAAAATTAATTTATGTGTCTTATATGCAGGCACATGATTTTTGGTGGTTTTTATTTGTTTTTTGCTTGACTTTTTGGGGGAACTCACTGGATAATGATCAAGGGGTGTTCAAGATTGAAAAAACTAAAGCTCCTTCACGTAATGCATGCACTACACTGCTTTAAGAAATTCACAGCCTATAGTCTACATGTTTTATTTGTTCTCTTTGTTTTTTTTATACATTTTACTTCAAGACAGTTTTCTGTTCAAAGAAATGCAAGAATATAAATGTACCCTTTTATTATCTAGATGAAACCAAAAAAAAGCTTATTTTATAGCCAACTTTATGGTGGCTTTTTTGCAGGAAGGGATTGTTTTCAGGGATCAAGGCTCTTAATCAAATTGCAGTTGTAGTCTTTAGTGAGGACAGGAAGCTGTCAGCAAATGATTTTGCACAAAGTTTTGCCTTTAGGGAAAAAGAAACTGGAAAAAGAAAGATAATTGCTAGGCTAGGTTTAAATCATCTGACCTAGAGAGGAAATCTATAAATCAGTGAGAAGAGATAAATTTTATTAGTTTTTTTTTCATTCTTTATTCTTTTTATTACAACAAAAAAATCCAATTAGTACTCAGAATAAGCAAGCCATGATTTTGTGAGCAAGATCAAAATGCTGTAAAAAATCCATTTTTATATAATAATTTTTAATTTTCAGTATATTTTTTGTATTATCTCTTGGGTAATTTTTCAACAATTTTTATTAAAGGGCTAAAATTGATAATATTAATTATACCTTTCATGTATATTTCACTCTAACACCACAGCTATCACCTAAATCTCTCTTCCTTCCGCTAGTGTCCCAAGGGCCCCTCCCAACCACCCTCTCTTCAGTTCTATAGACATTATCTCCAGTATTGGTGACTTTGGTCAGTTGTTGTTCTCTTACTATGTTTCTTTATATCTCACATATGAGAGAGATCTTCTTTTTCTCAATGTATTGTAGAGGTGATTATATTTATTACTGTAGAGGTTTTTTTCTTTTTTTCTTTTTCTTCTTTAAATTTTAGTCACTGTGAAATTACGAAGTTATTCATGATTGGATTTCAGGCATACAATCTTCAACATCTGTCCCTTCACAATTGTCCACTTCCCTCTACCACTGTCCTCCATATTCATCTGCCTCCGACCCACCAGTCGGCTTCTCTGAGAGTTACTGTTTTATTTATTTGTAAGCTTTTGCACTGTGGTTTACAGAGCAGTTTCTGAGTAGGGTTTCATATGGAACACTTTACCACCTTTCAGCACCACATGAAGTCATTTTTTTATGTTAGAAAATATTATGTTATAGATAATGCTTAAGCATATGCATTCATAAGTAAAAATACTCAAATAAATCTCTATGAAGCAAAATATCATTTGAATAGACATAGAAACGTCAATATAAATGAAATATTGGTACACTACTGAACAGAACAATAGAGAGCTATGGGATGAATTCAAGAGGAACAACATAAGAATCATTGGAATCTCTAAAAATCAGGATGGCAAGTTAAATGAAGAACCACTAAAGAAATCATAGCCAGGGGCTGGAGAGATAGCACAGCGGGTAGGGCGTTTGCCTTGCACGCGGCCGACCCGGGTTCAAATCCCAGCATCCCATATGGTCCCCTGAGCACGGCCAGGGGTAATTCCTGAGTGCAAAGCCAGGAGTAACCCCTGTGCATCGCCAGGTGTGACCCAAAAAGCAAAAAAAAAAAAAAAAAAGAAATCATAGCCAAAGATTTCCTAGAACTGAGGACTTCAGATTTAAGAGGTCAGAAGGATTCTGAAAACAGACGCAAGCAGAAAAATCCAAGACATTATAATCACATGACGAAAAGTCAAAGATAGAGATAGAATATTGAAAGCAACAAGATCAAAAAAGGAATTTACATACAAAGGAAAGTCCACAAGATTCACAGTAGATTGATCAAATAAGAGAATGGTGGGACAGAAAACAAAAACTCAATGAAATGTCACCTCACCAAGAATACTTTTCTAGCTAGATTATTGTTCAGTTTTGAAGGAACAATACAGGCCTTTGTGGATAGGCAATGACTTAGAAAATGTTATACCCTTGAAACCAGTCTCTTAAGCATTAAAGGATCTTCTCTAAAAGACAAAACTTCTCAGCACTTGGCCATTAAGTATGGCATTCCATCAGAGTACTTATGATTCTCTATAAAAGATAAGGAAAGGGTGCTGGAGTACAGTGGGTAGGGTGTTGGCTGATCCAAGTTCGATTCCCAGTATCCCATATGGTCCCCTGAGCACCACCAGGAGTAATTCCCGAGTGCAAAGCCAGGAGTAACTAACCCCTGAGCATCGCTGGGTATTACCCAAAAAGCAAAAATAAAAAAGATTAAGAAATGTCCGTATATTCCTAGCATGCTAAGAGATTTTCTACTTTGCCTGTTGATTCTTAAAAGTAAAACCACCTTACAAAAGAATAAGGCAAAGTTCATCAAAGCCGATCATTAGCTCATGTTAGTTTTATGTGCTAGCCACCCACAATTCTTATGAAGGATTTTCTATGCCACAAAATTCTTTCAAGTATTAATAAAGTAAAATGTTAAGAAAATTATATCAGATTATCAAGTTGAAAAAGTTGGGACTAAAGTATTACTTTTTTTTTTTTTTTGCTTTTTGGGTCACACCTGGCGATGCACAGGGGTTACTCCTAGCTCTGGACTCAGGAATTACTCCTGGTGGTGCTCAAGGGAGCATATGGGATGCTGAGAATCGAACCCAGGTCGGCCATGTGCAAGGCAAATGCCCTCTCTGCTGTGCTATTGCTCCAGTACTACCCCCAGTACTACCTTTTTTAATGGGTACAGGGGGTGGCTTGGCAGGGGGAGTTTGGGCCATACCCAGTGGTGCTCACGGGCCATTCCTGACTCAGGAATGAACCCTGATAGTGTTCAGGGGACCAGAAATTGATCCATGTATTGGAAATAGAGGTACAAGGTGGCAAAGCAAGTGCCTTAACCCCTGTACTCTCTGTCTCAAATCCAGACTCTCCTTTTTGTTCTAATAAATACTTCAAGTTCTCATGTATCTACTCCTATCTTTAAAAGTTAAATTAAATAAAATCACTGGTGTTCATTTTGGGGGTCTGCATTTCTAATTTGTAGAATTCCAGTCTTCAGATAAAATTTTTATCTTCAAGATAAAAATTCTCTGGAAGATCATTACTATTCTTTCAACTTCACGAAATGTTGAGGGCTTTCTTTCTATGTAATATATTCTTCCTAGGTTCAGAGGTTGAAGAGATTTTTTTAAGATAAAAAGATTAACAATAATCAATACAATTTTCTTTCTCTCTTTCTTCTTTCCTTTGTTTTGGGAGGGAGAGGATAGGTAAAACTGGCTGTACTTAGGGCTGTTCTCCTGCCTCTGGATCATTCCTGCTGGGATTCAGGGGAACAGTATTGTTGCCGAAAACTGAACCTGGGTCAGCCACATGCAAGACAAGCAACTTACCCACTGTATTATCTCTCTGGTCACATATTTTTATGTGTAAAGCATGTGTTATCACAAACTGGAGTCTATAAATATACTTTCTTCTTGAATCTTATTCAAAAATGTGTCAGAGCTCCTATCTTGAAGGTCTCAAACCACAAGTTTAATCCCCCACATTTCCCTACACCCAAATGCATTCCAAGGAACCTCTGCAATGTGACCCATAACAAAGTGTGTGGATTTTGGAGCAGTCACGTGTGTGCAACCACCACAACAGGGCAATCCCCAGGGAACACTGAAACCAAGTGTGAGAGACTGTGACCCCCAATGATCACAACGGTGAACGAAGGCAAGAGAGAAAAGGCATATATTTATGGGAATTCTATTCATCAATTTCTATTTACTTCTGAGAGAACTCACAATAGAAGACCACTACAAAGCCAAATAATGGGTGTGCCATTATTTCTAACCTTGGGAATAGTTCTACCTGAATACCCACGGAGATCTGCCTATAGGGTAGAGGAGTTATTTCTAAAGAAGAACTCACTTATTCCAAAATACTTTGGCTCCCTTCACTTTAGAAACTAAGCTGAAATCCCTCTCCGCCCACATGTTCCTCACCCAGCTGGCCCCTGCCTTTCATAATTAATCCCGTTTGTGCCGGATATTCTTAATCTTCCATGCCATCTGTTTCCAAACACTGTTTTTGTCAAAGCCTGGCTGACTTACCATTCTGTTTCACCTCTCCTGTGTTTGCTTCTCAATTTTTAATTGCTGTGTTTCAGAGGTTGGTTTTATTACCTTGATGGTGAACTCAGCAGAGGCGCCAACATGCCCGTTTTCAAATCCTTTAGGTCTCTGATACTTCCTCAGTATTTTGCCAGAGATAGGACAAGACCCGGTCCTGCAGAATAGGCAAGTTGGCCAGCCCAAAACGTCACTCTTAGCCTGAGGATCAGCTCCTGTAGGCATCGCCTGGTGCTGTAAATACGGCACTGTGCAGTCAGAGAGAAAAATTCCACAAATATTGATGGAGTGTGTGTGTGTGTGTGTGTGTGTGTGTGTGTGTGTAGTAAGATGAATTTGATGCTTGAAACCACATGTGAGATTTGTTCATGGAGATTTGTTCCAGAGCATTCATTTTTCTACCAGTAAAGCCCTGCCAAAAACCTCAAAATAAAGTTATGTAGAGGTTTTCTTAGGATGACTATAGTTGCTTTCTATTAAAATAGCCTTCTCCTTTTCTTGCATAACTTGTTTTTTTAACTAGAGAAAGTTGGTTAACCCATAGGTTTCTAAATTATAACCTAATTCAATTTAAGTCCAGGGCAGGAGAAATTTGGGGGGTGGGGGGATGATGGGTAGCTTTGTTTCAAGAATGTTTAAAATAATAGTGCAATTTGAAACACTAACTTTATTGCTTATAGTGTTATGTTTTTTTCTCAATCGAGATCACTTTCTTGCCTAGAATTTTAGTAGCAAGAATATGCACTGTATCTTTTTTTTCCACCTCAGATCTATACAGCATTTGGAGCAGTTATGTATTGAGCTGATTTGAATAGCCAACCATAGCACCACTTTATTACTTTGATGAATTACTTTAATCTTTTTGGTGGCAGGTGGGATGTGAAGGTTTTGGTTGTCACATCTGGGATTACTCCTGGTTCTGTATTAAGGGCTCACACCGCAGGGTAGATGGAGTACCAAGGGACAAAATTTTTCCCATGTGCAAAGCTGATAAACAGACAGCATAGGCAGACAGCAAAAGAAAATTTATAACTATCTCTCCTAACTATATAATTTCCTCCCAATATTGCTAACCAGACTTTTCTTCCTTTTATAATTTATTCGGTCTGCAGTACCAGGAGCACTGCAGTGTCTGTGATGCTACGGGGCCACCGATACCATCAGCTGAGTGTCTCTTCCATGCTGGGTATGTGTTTGGCATCTTGAGTCTATCTCCCTGACTCCTTCTCCCTTTGGTCATTTAATCAACACCACATTTTTGTCTTTCTCAGATTTTCTTCTTTCCATATACAAAGGCAAAGCAAAACAAAATCCAACCACAGATTAACTCTAATTTTACCAAGATGCCCCCACCTCCTTGGCACGGCCTGGGGTCTCTGCCTCTCCCTCCCTAACTCTAGCGTCATTTAGGCCAAGCTTATAGCCTCTTATACTACACCAAAGCTCATGTGGAATGAAAGCAAAAAAACTTAAGAGACTTTTAGGCAATTCTTGAGTCTCCTGGAAACGAACACAGCTTTAAACTCTGGAACAATTTCCTTGCCGTTTGGGGGATGCAATAATAGTCAGTTAGGATGCCTCTAGAAACGAGATAAGTGCTTTCACTTTTCCTCTCCACTGAAGTCTAGAGGTTGCAGGTTCTGTGTGTTCCAGTCACCCGTTTTACAACTGAGACTTCCTAGTGGTTTTGGGGGACGCCTCCCACATTCTCTCTGAACCCTCTTTTAGCAAAGGGGACCAAAGGGGAATTCTGGTATGACACTCCCTCCCCCATCTCTTCCGGAAGCTGCCAATGTTCACCCTCAAGAAACCTCAGCTTGGGCTGAGAAACCCCAGATCCAACATCACACAACAGATTTCAAAGGCTGTTATAGGTCAGGACATGGCAGAAATTTCCAGTCACTTCTTGGACTCTTTGGTCTTAAACAACAAAAAAGTCATTAATAAATATCAGCTCATCCCCCTGTGCTTTCACTTTCATAGTCGTTCCTGTTCTGCACTAAGAAATAAACCACGATTTCTAGAGTGTCCAGACCCAACTCTGATGCTCCCAAAAGAACAAAAGAAGCCAACATCCCCTGGGGCTTTTCCTAGCAGAGAACAGGGAGATGTACTCCAGTACAGAAAGGTGTTTTTTGTTTTGTATTGCTTTGGCTTTTTGAGTCAAACCCTGTGCTGCTCAGAGATTACTCCTGCATTCAGGAATTACTCCTGGTGGTGCTCTGGGGACCATATGGGATGCTGGAGATCAAACCCAGGTCGGTCACATGCAAGGCAAAGACCCTCCCGGCTGTACTATCACTCCAGCCCCACTAGAAAGCCTTTGGTTATTGGTAGTGACTGGATCTCCAAAGATAGAATGAAATAAGATAGAAAATTTTCTTATACATTCATGTTCAAAGTTTTGGGGAAAGGTGTGTTGTTTAACTCGAAACTTAAATGTAGCTTAGTAATTAGCATATTGTCTTGACTGCAGCCACATTAGGGCTCAAAATAACAGGGACAGTTACCTAATAGCAATGAACTATTGAATAACAAATTAAGTAATGTCTGCAAAGAGCAGAGATTGTTTTCCCCGCTCTAACACCAAGGCACATGTTGACAACTCAAGCCAGCGAGGCTGCTCCACAGTCTTTCTTTTTTATTTTTTTCATATAAATCTGTTACATGAGTCAACTGTGTTTCTCACACACTTGGCTGTGGTGCTGACCAGGGATCACATACCTGCTTAAAAGGCTTACATGCACTGTCATGTGTTCTCTGGGGCTCACACGCTTTAGTTGCACCCTGCACTGCAGCATTGAAGCCCTGAATAGTAGAGCCTGTAGGACTGTCTTACTGTCTTGGGTGTGTGTGGAACCAACAATGGGCATCCAACTCGTGGCCACACACCTGCATAGCATGTACTTTTTAGTCGCTGGCTAACACCCCAAACTCTTGAGATTCTTTTTTGGTTACTCTCTTTTGTGGGGGTAGTGGGGCGAACCACACATAACAGTGCTTGGGGCTTTTCCTGGAGGAGTAGGAGAGACCCTAAAGTGCCAGGAATTGAAGCAAGACAAGGACCTTAAACCCTCTACTAACTCTCCAGCCTCCCCCTATTTATTGCACTTTTCATTCTCAATAGCTGGTTTCAATCTTGGAATATTAACCAAGGCAGATTCAGTTCATTCCATCTGTCTCCATGCCAACAGGGCAGAAAAATAAGGAATGGGAAGTTCCCGCCTTCTCTCTTCTCTCTCTCTCTCTCTCTCTCTCTCTCTCTCTCTCTCTCTCTCTCTCTCTCTCTCTCTCTCTCTATCTCTCTCTCTCTTTCTCCCTCTCCCCTCTCTCTCTCTCACACACACACACGCACATATACACACACACACACGCACATGCACACACACACATACACACACATACACACTCACATGCAGCACAGCCAGCAATGGGATATTGTACCCCTACTGACAAACCATGACCAAGAACCTGTGGCTATACCTCTTCCAAGAAAGGGTGCAAAATAAAACTTTGGCAGGATTACCAAGAACTCATCTTTTAAAAAAGAAATTGGATTTGGAAGGCAACTATTAATTTCTTCCAGAGGACACTTTCCATGTATTATGCTGTAATATCTGCAAAAACTAAAGAGATTCATCTTTGTTTATAACTTTTAGATCACACCCAGCAGTGCTCAGGGCTTACCTCTGGCTCTGTGCTCAGGAATCACTTCTGACAGTGCTTGGGGAACAATAAATGTTGTCTGGGGAAAGAGTGGTTTTGAAAAATATTATGAGATTAATGCCAGGAAATATTATGAAAAATATTATGATCCAAGACCAGGAAAAACAAGGGCCAGGAGGACTGGTCAATGGTTGGAAGCTTGCCACAAGTATGTGGGAGGCAAAGGGCAGTTAGGATAAAGAAGGGGCTAGTATGACAATAATAGTTAGACATGATCACTCTGGACAAGAACTGCGTGTTGAAAGTAAGTAACAGGACATACATGAGAAACTTTCAGTATTTGTATTGCAAACCATAATGCCAAAAGGAAGGGGAGAGAGAGAGAGAGAGAGAGAGAGAGAGAGAGAGAGGTGTCTGCTGAGGAAGCTGGTGGGGATGGGGGGGGTAGAAGGGAAACTGGGGACATTGGTGGTAGGAAATGAACACTGGTGAAGGCATGGTGTTAGAGCATTATATAACTGAATCATGAACTCAATCATGAACAATTTGTAACTGTATCTCAGTATGATTCAATAAAAGAAAAAATTTTTAAAGGAGTGGTTTTAACACCCACTTCCAACACCGTCACATTAAGAAATTGGTAAAAACTCATCTGGACCTATATTGTTTTCATTGTTTTAATGGCAGATAATTTTCCCTGACCCTCTCCTGTGGTCCGCATATTTTACAAAGCATTTGACCCTAAGCAGTTAAATTATTTTACATATTTTTACATGCTTTTATTAAAGATATGAATATATAAATGCCTTTTAATCTCTTGAACTAAAATTTCTAAATGTTCAATTTAAGGTAAGTATCTTCATTGACTGCATCATTCTAGATACTGATAATACATAGTTGTGTTTAAGAGATAAATGATGTGTATATGCTGAGGAGGCAATTTAAAGGGATGGAAATGTTGTGAGTAAGGTTTCTCTGTTTCAAATCTCAGTTCAAGTTTTCATGAACTCCCTGCTCTTACAGGAATTATTTTATCTTTCTGAGCTATATAGTCTTATCTAGAGGGCTGGAAATAATCCCTTTGCAATGTTATTCTAAGGACTAACTGATCTGAGTGATCTAAGGACTAAGTGATCTGTAGCTTAACGAGTATCTAATACAGTGTATTAGATACATAATATCTATGTATTAGATACATAATGATTATCTAACACATCATAGCAAATGCACAGGAAATGGTCATTATTTTTTACCTGACTTCTTTACTTCCTCAGATTCCTACCGCAGCAACTTCAGCTAGCAATGTGCTCTCTTTTTACTCATTTATTTCTGAAGAATAAGGAAAATCTTGACTTCTTGGTGATTTAAACACCACTTTCAAGTAGCATATTGAATCCTTCCCTCAAGGGCAGAATTCCTTTGCCCTCTGACTGGAAACTTTACCATGCTTTTCAGTACCTGCCCCTCAATGATGACCAGAGAGCTGGATTTTTCCCAACTGAATTATTTTAGCCAACTGTGCTTGAGCTAAATATATTCAGGCAAGATAACATTAACTTACTCATTTATATCCTTGGTAAATTTATAACAGGACTGGAGCAATAGCACAGCTGGTAGGGTGTTTGCCTTGTACTCAGCCAACCCAGGTTTGATTCCTCCATCTCTCTCAGAGAGCCCGGCAAGCTACCGAGAGTATCCCATCTGCACAGCAGATCCTGGCAAGCTACCCATGGCATATTCGATATGCCAAAAACAGTAACAAGTCTCACAATGGAGATGTTACTGGTGCCCGCTTGAGCAAATCGGTGAACAACAAGACAACAGTAAAGTGCAATTTATAACTGGAAAGAAAGATATATCATTACTGATTTATTTATATTTGAAAAAGAACTTGAGATATGCTGAGAAAAGATCATCTAGAACAGCAAGATGATGATTAGAGGGTGCAATGCTGGAATAGTTCATGGTCACCCTACCAATAACAGTTTGTAAACCATAGTTCCTAAGTTAAAATAATTTTTTAAAGAAACAATTACAAACTAGAAGACAAAGTTTGAAAAATGAAACTAATAGGCAAAAAAGAAGTGCACTGAGATGATGGCAAGAGTGGAATGAGAACTCAGATGCAGAGAGCTGCAATGTGCCAGCTGCTGTTGAATAAAATGCTGCATACTCCCCTGCTAACACATCTTTAGCCACATTATTTTGTTCTCATTTAACATCTCCCACAGGTTCTTGGACACTGAGACCTATGTGAGACAATTTAGAATGAAACTAGCCTTATCATATATATCATAATATAGTATGATATGTAATATATATGAGATATACGATATATATGATATATATATGAGCAACACAATTTATTCCACAACACATTGTTTCTTATAGAACATGCTTGGAGTTTGTTTTGTCACATTTTATGTCACATTGTTATGTCCCTATTTTTGTTTTCTAAGTTTTAATTTTTCAGCATCTCAAAAGATTTTAGGGTCATCATTCAAACATGTATGATTATATTGAGGACTAGAGTACATTCTTTCCGCTATCTGCCCCCCCCCCCCACACACACACCTTAGCTGTGTGGCCTTAAACATCTCTCAGAAGCTGCCACAAAGCACCTTCCTGTCTCTTGGATGAATGAAGCTTGGAACAGATCTTCCAGATCTTTGATTGCTTCCCTTTACTCTTTCTCTGTAACTAATGCAATAATACTTCCTTCTACAATGGTCCAGAGTAATCTTCGGTGTTCATGACCATTTTTGTTCTCTAACCATTTCCTAGTAGTGTGCTGGATAAATTAACCCACAGAAATCTACAGATTTTGGACAAACACTTCCAAACCACTGAAAACAATGTTCATCCTGAATCTATCTGGAGAGGTTCTTCATTCTAATGTCATCCACGTCCTAGCTCTGAGTATAGAATTGATTTCTTTTTCCTTTTTTTTAAACTCTCCCTCTCTCCCCCTCTTTCTCTCTCTCAATTTATGAAAGAAACTATTTACTTCACCAAAATTTTTTTGTATGTATAAAAACTCACAAGAAAAGAACAGGTTTTACCCTTTCAAATTTCCTAAAAAAAAAAAAAAAAGATACTGCAGTGCAACCTTCATATAAGCAGTACCTCAACATTTCTTAAGAGAGTAAACATTTTAGAACCAAAAGGCATTAAACCAAATGCCATCTCCTCTTTTATTTTTCAGGGGAGTGAAAAAGACTAAAGGTAAGAAACATAAAGCCTTCCAGCTCCTAATCCAAGAGTATTTTTATTATGCTTTATTATTGTCAAACCCAAATATAACCACTTTGAGCACCCACCTACAGGTGGGATGTGAGAACACAAGACAGGTGCCCCTTATCTGAAACCCTTGGGGCTGAGTGTGTTTCTAAATTCAAATGGATTTGCACATCAGATAAGCTCTCAGTGCACATGCTAGGTATTTCATAACATTTCTGGTGGGTTTAGAGTAGGACTTGCTGAGAAGACACAATATTTCTGCAATAATGGTGTGAACATTCACATTATATATAATAAGTACAGTAAGTCAGACAAAAATTCATGCTACTTTTGCCACCAAAATGAGTTATGAAAGCTTCCTGTTTTCAGTACTCTGGATTAGAGATCTGGGGCTAAATGAGTGCCAGCTCTTATTCCTCTAAAGGGAGACGTCCAAGTTCGGTTGTGTTAAGGAACCAGATGGGGTGTCCCAGCCCAAAAGCACTGAATTAGACGCAGCCAGGAAATCTGAATTTTTGACAAATAACCCAGAATGTATTCATGCAAATGACTAGAGAAGCACACTTTGAGAAGCAAAGCTGAGGACATAAAGTTAGAGCATGGGAAACAGATGGAAACCTCAACCTCAATTTTTATCACACTCCTCTCTAGATACCTCCCTTTGTCATGACTTTGACCTTGTAGTCAAGTTTCACAAAAATTTTTTCATGACATTTTGATAGTAAGTGGGCCTCTAAGGAGTAGGTATATGCAAATCACTGAAGGGTCAAGACAGATGCAACAAAGCTCAATGAGCAAAAGAAAAAAAAAAACCCTGCTATTATAAGAATAGTCAAGATACAGACGTGCTATGAGATTATGTCATATGTATGTATTTGTGATTTGTTGAGCACTTACTATCAATCAGACAATAGCACAGGCATATGTACAACCATGGAGTATTTCTATACCGACCAAGTAATTTTGGTTTGTGAGTTTTGGGTTTTGATTTTTGAGGGGGCCATGCCTGAAGTACTTAGAGGATATTCTTGGCTCTGTGCTCAGGAATGACCCTTGGGGATGCTCTGGGGACCATGTATGGTGTTTAGAATTGATCTTGTCTTGTAGTAGCAATACAAGAAAAGAGCCTTAACTCTGACCCCCAACCAAATCATTTTGAGGGATAACCTTTTTTTTCTCCACATGTTCTTGCTATTGTTTCGGTGTTGTTGTTGTTTGAGGGGTGGGCATCACTCCCTGGAGTATATCAAGCCCTTTCTTTTACGTTGCAACTCCATCTGCTGTGATATAAGAAAAATTAACCTTCTATTCCAGGTCTCACAACTTTCTACTACAGGTGAACATCTGGGTGTTATTAAATCATAATCCACAGATACCAATGGCCTGATAATGCATGTTGAAAAAGACATTGTCTAGAAGTTAAACTGGCCCAAAGGCGTGAAGCCCTTTAAAACAAAAAAGCCACCTCAGGTGCCTGGAAAACCTTAGTGATGGAGAATTCCAGATGCAGAGCATAGAAAGATCCCTGAGTGGAGACTTTACACCCTGAAAAAGAAGCCCTATCGTTGGAACAAAAACCAACAGCTCCAAGCTCTCCCTCTTAGCAATGGGCCTTGGGGGTAGTTTGGGAAAATTACATATACATTTATTTGGCAGAGGAAAAAGTAAGGAGTTACCCACATCTCCCCCTGAGATGTGCACTTCCTTAAGCTATAGCCTCTTTGGTCTGTATCTCTGCCTGGAATGCGCATTTTCTTACTTTAATGTGTATTTTCTCATTCTGGGAAAGTGTTCCTGCCCATTACTATTGGGGATGTGTATTTTGCTGTCTGTTCTCTCATTTCTCTTTCTCCCTCTCTCTCTTTCCCTCCCTGTATTTCCAAATAAACTTATTTTACTTCACTATTTGTCTCTTCCTCAAATTCTTTTCTGTGCAGAAAGGAGACAAACCTGAAAAGCCAGGTAGGATTTCAGACTGACTTTCCTTTTCTATTCTCTTCAGCTCCAGTTCAAAGATCAGGCAGCAAGGGTCATCTTCGGGTTGGGCAGAACAAGTGAAACCCAGGTGCAGTTTGAGAACAACCTTGTGGGGCTGGTGAGACATGAGGACTGTGCTATTCAGGGGCTCATCTTAGACTCTGATCAGTCCTAGATTTCCCCAGGAACTACCCTGGGTGACCCAGCGGGTATAAAAGAGGAAGCCTCAGCTTCCCCTTGCTGTGAGCCGTCCATTTTTGACTGCACCCATCCTACATTTTTGACTTCCTGAGAATTTTTGGACTCTTTCTGATAAACAGGAAGTTAATAATTGTCCAACTTCATGAAATTCTGACCCAGAGCTTAGGCTCACCAGGAAGCTCTAAGATAAAGGCCAATACCTAAGGATTTGTTTGATCCTTGCTTTCTCTGCAATATTCTTGTCAATGATAAGAAATTCAGAAGCTCAATTTTCATTTAAAAGGACCTAAACACATACACACACACACACACACACACACACACACACACACACACACACACACACACAAACACCTTATCTTTAACTTCCTGCATTCTCTGTAAGATAAAGACCCAGTTTTTCTATTAAAAAAAACTCCACAAAACTGGGGACTGGAGCCATAGCACAGCAGGGAGGGCCTTGCATGCGGCCGACCCGGGTTCTATTCCCAGCATCCCATATGGTCCCCTGAGCACTACCAGGGGTAATTCCTGAGTGCAGAGCCAGGAGTAACCCCTGTGCATCACCGGGTGTGACCCAAAAAGCCAAAAAAAAAAATAACTCCACAAAACAAAAAGAGCCGAGTTAACTTAGTCCTACAACTAAGTTCCTGGGGGAGAAGAGGGTGGAGTCCTTTTCCTTCCTCTTTTACTTTTCAATAAAGGTTTTTACTTTCTAACTCTGAGCATCTTTATTACTCACTATTTTCACTCTTGAAAATATTGAAAAGGCCGGGAAGAGACCCCCCCCTCCACTTCATCTGCCCCCTTCCCCCGCAGTGCTCCTGCATCAGACAGAGGAGAGTGGCAGACTCCCTTTCCAAGGCTGGCCCCATTCTTCTCCCCACTATACAGAAGCAACTCAGAGAATCTTGCTCCTTTGTCAGAGTCATGTCTCCTACCAGCAATAGCACCATTTGCCTGTCAGTTGTGCTCATAGAGGCTACTTGTTTGTTAACTGCCGGTGAGGGTAGGAGAGAATTGTCTGCATGTTCCACTGGAGTGCATCTGGCTAAACTCCACGGTTCAGAAGGCTTTAGTAGTAAATAGGTTAATACCTAGGAAAAGCATCCTAATATAGCCTGCACTTGCTGGAGATGAAATGTTGACCTTTGTAAGACCCTTAATTAGGACTGAGCTCTGGAGAAAAGCTCCAAACGTGACAGTCATTGGTTCTGGGTTTTGGCAATGGTAATTAACTAGGCATGGGCACCCAGAATGCCTAAAAAGGCCGTCAGTGGACCTCTGGGTTCAGCCTTACATCTCAACAGGCAGCAATTCTTTTATTAGGCATTCATTTCTTTTCAACTCATTCTCTCTATGATGTTCCTGTTTTTGCCAAATTCCTTATTTTTTTGAAATGTATTCACCAAAGCTCACTGTCTCACCACTTTCCCTTCTAAGAGTCTATTTCTCCAGATTTGTCTCTTGGTCTCAATTTGCACGCAAAGATACGATCCTCTCTACAGAGCTTTCTGGAGAGCTTAGCGGGTGCATCTGTCTGAAGCAGGGGCCTTCTGTAAGTAGACGCATATCTCTGTGGAAGGGCATGGAGGTGAAAGATTTTTTTGTTTTTATTGGTGCAGGTGAGGCAGAAGCAGTGGCAGCTGGTCTCTGCTCGTTCACAATTCCCAGGTTCTTATCCAGTGAACATACTGAATAATAAAGGTGTTCAGACTCAGAGTTGTAAAGAAAAAAAATGTATTGGAAAGTAGAAGAGAAAAGGAGCTCCCCAAGTGGGGAGAAACTTAGTATTGGACTAAATTAAAGGTAAGAGTTTTGTGTCGGCCTTTTACAGGCCCTTTGCATTTCTTATCAATTGACAAGTATTAGAGAGAGTGCAGGGAATCCATACGGTGGTGGGGCTGGTTTGAGTCTTTCTGGCCATCTGCTATGGGTATTGTTCACTGTCTAGTTTCTCTGTGAGCCTAAGCTCTGGGAAGAATTTTATGATGGACAATTGTTAACTCCCAGTTTATCAGAAAAGCCCAGGAATTTGCAGGGAGCCAAAAATGTAAAATGGGCAAACCAAAAGCAGGACTGGTCACAGAAACTGGCAAGGGTAAACTGAGGTTTCGTCTTTCATCATTTACTTTGCTGAGTTCATACATGGCAATGTAACAGGAGATATAGCTGGCTTTTTAGATGGCTGGCTTCTGTGGAAATGGAGGGATTGAATAAGTGAGGGGAAGGCAGAGGGTAAGGAGAAAGAATAAATATTTGTGGAGGTAGGTACGGGTTTAATCCACGGAGGGGTCCACAAGAAAGCTGGATTTGGGAAGCCCGTCTGGCACACAGCAGTACCTAATGAATGAACATCATCATTATGGTGGGAACTGTTTCTTAAAGCAGTGTCCTATACTCATATACAACCCTGTAAGTTGTATACTGGGGTTTTTGTTTTGTTTTGTTCTGTTTTGTTTTTTTTGGTCAACACACAAGAATATTGAAATGGAGAGGCAGCCATGAGTCCATTAAAGTTGACCTTGAACACCAGACATTTTGAGATACAAAGTGTTGGCAGTAAACTGTGTGTTGGAAAGGAGTCTTTTTTTTCTTAATTTACATTTTTAAAAAATTTATATATATATATATATATATATATATATATATATATATATATTTGCTTTTGGGGTCACACCTGGCGATGCACAGGGGTTACTCCTGGCTCTGCACCCAGGAATTACCCCTGGCGGTGCTCAGGGGACCATATGGGATGCTGGGAATTGAACCCGGGCCGGCAGCGTGCAAGGCAAACGCCCTACCCGCTGTGCTATTGCTCCGGCCCCAAAAATTTTATATATTTTTTAATTGAATCACAATCAGATACAGTTACAAAGCTTTCATGATTGAGTTTTAGTCATACAATGTTCCAACACCCATTCCTCCACCAGTGTACATTTCCTACCACCAATATCCCTTATATCCCTCCTGCCACACCACCCACACACACACAGCACACACTCTATGGCAGGCACTTTTCTTCTCTCTCTCTCTGTCTCTCTCTCTCTCTGTCTCTCTCTCTCTCTCTGTCTCTCTCTCTCTCTTTCTCTCTCTCTCTCCTTTTGGGCATTATGGTTTGCAGTACAGATACTGAGAGGCTGTCATGTTTGGTCCTTTGCCCACTTTCAGCACACACCTCCCATCCCTAGCAGAGGAGCCTTTTGATGTGCACATCCTTGCAGATTCCATTTCTCTTCCACAAAACCTGCTCCTATTCTCACCTTCCTGGCTCAGTTATCAGCCTTATTGTTCTTCCCTCTGCATGAACTGGAACCTCTTTTCCTTTATTTCTTTTTTTTCATCATAAAAAAAAGTGACGCAATTGTGAACATTGTTCAGATCATTTAGGTTTCAAATACTTTTCCATTTCCAACTTCTTCTGAGAACCAACCTCTTCTGTATTTTCTTCTACATTCAAGCACATGACACAGAAGAGTTCCCTTGCCTAGTTACTGGTCTCCCAACTTCCACTCCTATATGTATCTAAACCTTTCACCACACTGAAACCAGGGTGAATTTTCAATTTTAAACAAGGTCCGTATTTTCACTGCTCTGCCTTAACTCTATTCAGCCTTCCCACTGTATTAGAATAAGTCCCAAATCCCGGCCTTGGCACCTGAGCTCTTACTCTGCTGCTGCCTTCCATATCATTTCCCCCAACCCCAGCTCTGTTTTGCTCCAACTCCTGCCTGTTTTTGTCTCCTCAACATGCCAGTTTCCTTTTGCGCTGAGGTCTTTGCTATACCATCCCCGTTCTTCCTCCACTCTTTCTCCCAGCCCTTCTTTCTTGGTTTCTTTCCCCCTGAGTCCTTTCATGGTTGAATCTTTCTCATTTTATACATCTCAGAATGAAGGTAACTTAGTTAGAGATGCTTTATTTCACGGTTCTATCAAAATAGGACAAACCGCCTATTACTCTCTCTTACACAATACTCTGTTGTGTAAGTCTCAGGACTCTTCAGTAATAATTATTGTCTGTACTGACTGATTATCCCCAACAAGGATGTAAGTTCCACAAGAGTACAAATCTTCCTTAGCTGGTGAATCTCAAACTCTTAGATAAGTTGCCTGGTCTGAACAAGGCATGCAGTCAGCGTGTGCTTTAAGAGATAGACAAGCCTCTGCAGACCTCATTTTCTTATTTTGTGGCAGCTTGACTCATCAACTTTCTATGATTAAATGAGAAAATACCAGGCAGTCAACCAATGTTAGTCACAGTTATTTCTACTAATATTATTATTCCATATTATTACTACTAGTAGTCATACTTATAGTACCATTATTTTTCTCATTAACCTGCTTTAAGAAGTTAAAATTAACAATCACCAGTAATGAAAGATCAGAAATTCAAATAATGTGCTCAAGATTACTAAGCTAATATGTATTAGTGCTTAAATTTTAAGACAAAGGAGTTGTACATGACTGCAGATCTCAAACCCACGTGAGTAGAGAAAACATGACACCAAGCACATAAATACAGGCCAGGCACAGATCGACCCAAAGAAGGGGAAGCTGTGTTTCCAGGGTTTCCTGTTTGTTTGTTTAAGGGCTACTCCTCACTTGATGCTCCTGTGTTGTTCCTGGCGGTGCTTGGAGCAATGTCAAGAATGTGCTCCAGCCCTGAAAGCCACCACTCCTGCCCAGGAAAATTCTGCATGCTGAGTGCATAGCTGGGATACTAAGGCAAGATACCTAACAAACCACAGGCAAATGTAGAACTTTACTCAGAAAAAGTGGTTAGAAGACTGAGAGTTGAGAATCAGAAACATGCCATGTCTCCATGTGATCACAACATCCCTAAAACCAAGTAGCTCTGTTAGTCGAACTACACCCACTCCAACATGTATATACCCTAAGGCTGAAAGACTCGCTTTGCTCCTCCAATGGCCTTGCTCTCTCTCCAGCAAGCCCTTCCTCTTATCCATACTAGCACCTACATACACTGGAATTCTTTTTCAGTTTTTTGTGTTCCTAGATTGTTCCTTGCTATATTCTACATCCATTTTGGAGGCCTACAAGTTCATAAAAAATATAAGCTCCAGGACGCTAAAGTCTTTAAAGTCTGATGCAGAATCAGGCTTAGGTGTTGTGAAGTTTTAAAAATGATACAAGAAAAACTCCAACTACCGATGTCTCTAAAAATAGCTAAAATTATCTAGTACTTTACCATGTCAGGCACTATTCTAAGTATGTCACACACATTATCTAATTTGTTCCTTATGATCACCCTCTTGAGGTAGGTGCTATTGTATTCTCTTTCTTACAGTGGAAATAGAGTGACTAACTTTTAATGTCACCAAACTGTTTACAGGAGTTGAGGTCTAACCCACACTGTAGCATTTTAGTTTGGTTATCACGAACTATTAGGATAAATAATCTCATGGTCTCAGCTCTTCCTCTCCATTAATTCTTTCCAAAGATGCATTTCCCATCAGAGGTGAGGAAAGGAAAGAAAAAGGTCAAGCGAAAACTGTCCTGTTGCATAAATTAAAATATTTATGCCTAAGCCTCTGAAAGAGAAACAAAAAGCCAAACAGTTGAAGAAAGAGCATGAAAATTTTTATTTTGAAGCATGAGGAAAGGGAAGCTGGCTGGTAAATAAAGGAGAATGTGAGTGATATATGTGTTCCTAGTGTGCAAGTTGAATAGTCAGAAGTATCAAACATTCTCTTAAATTTGGGGAAGGAAATTAAGTTCACATGTAATTTCAGAGTTGTTTTTGAGAATTAGAGATCTAGGACACAAAATAATTGTCTTTTCCTTGAATGTGAAATGGAAAACAAAGAAAATGATACAAAAACAGATCATTTGAATTGGGTTTTTGATTGTCTTTGTTTGTTTTTTTGTTTCTGAGCAATAACCGCAGTACTTGGGGCTATATCTGGCTCTGTAGAGCTCAAGATTATTTGAAATGAAGTTGAGTTGAATTGATGATGCTAATGCAGGTTAATTTGTCATCATCCTGGTGAAAGAAAATGAAATAGGTGGTTGAATGATTTGTGAAGGGAGCGGGGAGTTTAAATAGAAAGTCCTCAAATGGCCACTTAGCAGCAACACTGGAGAAACTCACGTAGCAGACAACAAGGCCAGGACTTCACACCAATAATCTTCAGAGCTGTGTTAAACTGACAGATATTAAGAAAGCTGATGAGGGCTGGAGTGATAGCACAGCGGGTAGGGCGTTTGCCTTGCACTCGGCAGACTCGGGTTTGTTCCCCAGCATCCCATATGGTCCCCTGAGCACCACCAGGAGTAATTCCTGAATGCACAGCCAGGAGTAACCTCTGTGCATTGCTAGGTGTGACCCAAAAAACAAAAAAAAAAGCTGATGAGGGGCCAAAGAGAGGTAAGTAGGGCACTTGCCTCACATGTAGTGGACACTGGTTGGATTCTTACCACTGCATGTGGTCCCGCAAGCCCCAACAGGAGTCATCCCTGAGTACAGAGCCCAAAGCAAGCCCTGAGTGCTATTGGGTGTGGTCCTCCCTCCCTCCAAAGGAAAAAAGAACTACAGCTGATGAAGGGTGTTGCCGGGTTGGATCGGCTCAGGAAGTTCAAAGAAAAGGGAAGTTAGTTGACCTTGGAGTTTTTCGTTGCACTATGGTTAAAAAACAAACTAAGTACATTTGGAGGAAGCAGAGAAGCGATCAGTGAGGAGGCTGTGGTTAGAGAAATATTTGCAAGTGAGATCCTAATTGAGAAATATTCCTTTGGAATCTATAACTAAGACCACATAAAAATGCAAGTGCCTTGTCTAATAGAAGGTTTAATCTCAAGAGTACGAACTGCCGACTTGACATGAACAGGTTTTAATTTATAACTCAGGCCATATAAGCTTACTGGGAGTGGAGTTCACAGTACAATAATTCAAACTTACTTCTATCAGCAGTAAAGAATGACCTATTGTAAAAAAATCTCCCTCGGGGGTAGCCATGGGAGAGTCCCAGAGGCTCTCCCCATCGGCCACCCATGTTCAGGGGTGGTCCCGGGCCACTAGCCCAGCCAGGGCAGCCCAGGTCATGGGGCAGATGGAAGAGGAAATGAAGGGCCAAGGAGTTGATTGATCGGTTGCCGTTTATTCCATTCTGTCCACGCTGTTCCAGTATTTCTGAGCTCCCCCTTCTCGTCTCACACTGCCCCTCATTCCCGTCTCCTCCTGTCTCTCCCGCTCATCCTCATCTCTCCACACTCCATCTCGCAGCCTGGCTCTCTCTCATCTCTCTTTCCCAGCACTCTTCCTTCCTAGCCTCTCATTCCTTGATCCCAGATCTCCGGATTCGGCTTCTCCTCACTAGTTTCTCCACCCCAACTTGTCTCTCTCCACCTTGCTCTCTGGGCCCTCGATATACCGATATACCCAGTCACGTAGCAAAATCAGCATAAGAAAGCCCTTCCTGAGGGCCCACCAGGCTCAAAGAAAACAACACCTGGGGGTATTCCAAAGCCCTTCCTGAGTGTTTTTCCTGAGTGCTTAAGGTGTTTTTCCCTGTCTTCAGTCCAAAAACTTAATCAACATCTTAATACTAGTTATTTTGTATGAACACAGTAAGAGATACTTTGAGGCTTGTAAAGCAGCTCTCCTGGGAATATCTTGCCGCAGACTCAGACTACAGTGCTCAGTCCAGATTAATCATTCCTAATCCTAGCAAGATCCAAATCTAGTTATTATTTTTTGGATCCTGACAGCATTTGTCCACAACTAAGCTCTTAAATTATAGTTAAGCATTAGGCACTTTGGTCAGGCCCATCTCAATGCCAGGGTAGCACATAGCTCGCCACTTGCCCTGGGTCCATCCCTGCCCTTTGGGGGTGCTAGGAAGTAAGGGCAGCTGAGGCTAGGTCAAGAGAACAGATGCCCAGGAGGAAAACATCATTTAGAGTTAAACGATTCCCAGGTTTCACAAGCATAGCATGTACTACTATCTTCCTGTGCCCATACAAAAAAGGACATTGCTCAAATTAACTATGCAAAGGACTTAAGGATAAGAGGAACACAATATTTACATGTCAACAGAGCACAAAGAAAGAAGTTACAGATAAACGCAGAGGAAAGGGAGCACTGTGATGGGAACAACTCAATAAACCTAAGCTACCTATGGCAATGTTATCTTAAACCCTATCACTTAAAATGGAAGCTGAGTAGACGGATGAACTGTTCAATAGCAATGGAGGTTCAGAATTTCTTCTCAGCTTTCTGTTGATAGGGAAGAATGGCCTCCTTTCCTTAGGGTTCTTGGTGGTCTGCACTGGAGAAGGTATCAGGATCACAGGCAAGTCCCAAAAGAAACTGAAATATGGCCCAACTGTTACCAAAACTGTCTTTACTTAATGTAGGACTAGTCTCTTTTGAGGCCAGATTTTTATCACATTCTTGCCTTTCATATATCTGCTCATATTAGTGACAAAAATCACCCTCTCATCACAATGGCTCCCACCTTTTCATCAGCTTGGATTATTATAATGTCAATGCACAAAATAATGCTGTCAGGAGTATTACAATATCAGTACATGTAACACCTTGTTCCCTCTAAAGTTCAATAAAGTTTGATGAAAGAAAAAATAAACACATTATTACATCAGTCAAGAGACATAGCTTTTCCAACAACCAGGAAGGAGCACAGCATGTAGGGCGTTTGCCTTGCACACAGCCAACCCGGGTTCAATTCCTCCATCCCTCTCAGAGAGCCCAACAAGCTACCAAGAGTATCCCGCCTGCACGGCAGAGCCTGGCAAGCTCCCTGTGGTATATTTGATATGCCAAAAACAGTAACACCAAGTCTCACAGTGGAAACATTACTGGTGCCCGTTTGAGCAAATCGATGAACAATGGGACAACAGTGCTATAGTGCTACTCCGTAGGTCTGGGGTCAGTTTTTTATCTGTCTTATAGAGAGACTTGCTTAGATCACTTCTCAGGACTCACACACCTGAATCGCTACATCAGTTTGGTCAGTTGATTTGTTACTTCCTCTCTCTTTACTCCCAACATCCCCCCCGCAGAGCCCACAATAGCTATAGCAATCTTGATATTAGAAATGACATCCTGAGGGGAAAACCTCAAGGCTCTCATTTGTTTTCTAGCATTAAACTAGCAAAAGAATTTACTGGCAATCCAGTTAAAGAGATGGAGCCTTATTAAAACCAAAAACAAGTGGCTCATGGGAAAGCTTTTGTGCACTTAAGCGTAACTCCTCATTTGTGTCAGTCAAAATCATTCTGGCTCACATTGCCATGCTTTTTAACCAACTTAAAGTATCACATTGTAATGACAGGTTTCACAATTTATATCTAAGACTTTTCTTCTTTCTCTTACCAAGAAGTTGAATTGAAGATAGTCAACCTGCAAAACAAGCGGACTTACGGAGCAGTCAGCTGACCCGTTTGCTTCATTTAGGGAGTGCACGATGCCATACCCAGCGACACTCAAGAATCACTTCTGGTAGTGCTCAAAGGCCCCCATGCAGTGCAAGGGATTCAAACCAGTGTTGACTGCATGCAAGGAAAGTGCCTTACCTCCTTACTTCCAACTTTCCAAAAAAAAATTAATATTTTATTTAAAATAAAAATAAATTTCCTTTACATTTTTGCTCCTCCTATCCTCTTTTCCACTGCTGAGGGAAATATTGTCTGGGCAACAGTTTGGAGGGTTTTTAGTAAGATAAAAATTCATAAGTTTGCCATAAGTCCCATCAATCCCACTTTTGGACATTTACCTCCAGGAGAGAAAAGTATTCATTCAAAAGTATGTTGTACAAAAGGATGTAACTGTCCCCCCAACTTTACCCTGTAAAAGAAATGCTAGAGACTCAATAATCACAGTTGTGACTTATGCAAATAGTTCATAATAGAATGTACAGCAGAAAATTTACAGAAACTTGGCAGCTAGAAAGAGGTGCTATTTTAGAACCAATCCACCAGATGCACATTAACTGGAATTCATGATTGGTGGCTTGCCAGAACAGCATTGCCCCCACTTGTCAAGAAGAAGGACCCATGTCTAATATCAAAATACTTTGTAGACCCCCCCTTTCCCTTGCTCATCATTATCATCTTTGTATCTGTCAGTGAATAAGTACACACGGGGACAACCAGCTAGGAAGCACTTGTTCTGGCTGTGAATGCCCATTTTCAGTGTTGATCTGCAACCATGGGCCAGATTCTTAAAGCTTTTCTCCTACACAGCCTTGCTAGTGAGGAGCAACAACTGAACATCCATGCAGGTGATAAGGAGCTTCTTTTCCTGGTTCAGGTGCTCCCGTTTGCTTTATCTTGTTGTCTCTGCACATTTGAATCAGATGTACTACAGGTAGGGCCATCCTGACTCGGCCACATGCTACAAGCCCCGAAGAGCAGTCCTTCAGTCCCTGTTCAGCCCTTGCTGCCCTACAATCACTTTCTCAGAGTCCTCCAATGTGATTGATCTATGCTCCACGCATCACGATCAAAACTGCACCTCCCTTCATCCCTCTGTGCACCCTTTCTGTACAGTTGGGCACCAGCCTTCTTCACCTTTGTGCCCTCAAGGCATGTTGCTTGGGGCCTCCAAACATATGCCATTCAGGTCTGTTTGTGTCTGAAATCATTATAGCAATTGAGCTTAGCTAAGATAATCATTGTAGTAGCACTGTAGCACTGTCGTCCAGTTGTTGATTGATTTGCTCGAGTGAGCACCAGTAATGTCTCCATTGTGAGACTTGCTGTTACTGTTTTTGGCATATCGAATTGCCACAGGTAGCTTGCCAGGCTCTGCTCTGTGGGCGGGATACTCTCGGTAGCTTGCCGGGCTCTCCAAGAGGGATGGAGGAATTGAACCCATGTTGGCCGTGTGCAAGGCAAACGCCCTACCTACTGTGCTATTGCTTCAGTTCAAGATGATCACTAGAAAAATAATAAATAATTAATAGCAAAAAATAACTAGATATTGTAGACCCACTTAAACAAAAAATAATCTTCTCAGCTCAAAAGACTGGAATTCTTCCCTGAAACAGCCGGCTCTTGATCGAGATACTTTCCCTTCCCGTTAGCACAGCAGAAAGAGAGGTGAGAGGCACTTTCTCTCTGCCTTCTAATCATGCCACTGACCCCCCCAATGGAGGTCCCCTCATCACGAACTCATAACTTCTCAGAGTTCTCATCTCCAAATACCATCACATCAGAGTTTCAGCATATGAAGTCGGGGAGTGGGGAGCATTCCTACAGAAGCACATGTCTGCGGCACCATCAAGACCACACCCACAACCAGCTTGGTTGCTCAAGCAAGCAGGAAATCGCTTCCTAACTGCTGGGCAAATATGCACCAGGTCTTGTCCTACTAAACCTCGCTTCCAGTGGGCTGACAACTCATGTTCTCCAAGGATGTCTAAACCCCAGCCAGATGGAGAAAACCCTTCTTTCAAGTTGTCCTCCAGGGCTACTCTTCCTCTATCCTGTAAAGATAGCCTTTAAAGCCTCCTGACATCTTTAGAATTACCCTTCCAGCATAGTTTAGTAAATCTCTATATTAAACTTCCCCTGTTCTGCATGTCTGCGTGGTTTCTGTTCTTCATGGAACCAGAATTGTTTTGAAACAACAGCAGTACACATGTGTATGAGATATTCAATCTGCAGAGAGTACTTGAAAAATAAGAAGAGACAGAACGTCCTGACCCTGTCTTCACCAGGGCACCTCAAAGGGGGGCGAGTTGAGTTTCTCTCCCCATCCCAAACAGAACCGTGGCAGCTGAAAAACCTTCAGAACCCAAATACAGCCATGCTCAAGGCCACTTTCCACAAGCTCAGACGAGCCTCAACTATGAGGGAACCTGCAGAAAAACCCAGGTATGTGGGACCTTGTGACTGAAATCTCCAAGCTCACTTGGAATGGGACTGGGCCTCCTCCCCCCCCCCGGTTCCCAGTTTTCCCATAGTTTGGCAGTCACACCCACAAACTTTCCCCCCACTGCCATGCCATATAATCTCATCAATGGCCAAGTTCCAAAGACTATGAAATAAATCTCCCAAAAGAGAGCAACACTGAACATCCTAGGTCATTCAGCCACAAATGTGACCTCTCACTCTCTAGCCTGCTGATGTAATAAAAGTAGCACACTTTTGTTTGGTTTTAACATACACACTTGTAATATCTTATATAAGAGCTTAAATGGCTCCAAGATGAAATACAACAATCTTCACACTCTTTCCTCCTATGGTGCTGGGAAGGTGCATGGTGGTAGGATTAGTGTTTGAATGTTATCTGTAATGAACTATTGTGAACAACTTTATAAAAATAAAATATATTTTAAAAAAAAGAAAAAGAGGAAGAGTAAATTTGTCTCCTAATCTTAACCCAGGATCTATGAACCCAAGGTTTCCACTACAGATGCAAGGAAAATAGTATCGTTATGCTTTCTGCCTCTCTGATTGTGGCACCCCAAATTGAATGGGGGAATAATAAAAAAAAACTGTATCACTGTCGTCCAGTTGCTCATCGATTTGCTCGACTGGGCACCAGTAACATCATTCATCCCTGTTGCGTTCAGGGTCAGGAGAATGAGGCCCATCATTGTTACTGTTTCGGGCATATCAAATACACCATGGGTAGCTTGCCAGGCTCTGCCATGCGAGATTCTACATCACTCTTTTCTGGGAACTTTGCTTAATAGTCTCTGGATCTTGGCCATTGATTAGAATACATGGCGCTGGGAGTAGTTTGTGGGTGTCACACCCACACCCACAAGAAAAAAAACAATAACAACAAAATTCTATGACCATCACAGACTATGTCTGTCATGGAATGAGGATGGGGTGGAATCCTCATTCTCAGTCAGGATGATTTCTCAGTCAGGATGACTTCAATAATGGGATGAAACTAGAGCTTGTAGTGGGAAAAAGAACCATAAACCCAATAGTGAGGAGCTGATAAAGACTTGGGAAATGAAGGACAGAGCAGTCATCCAGCATTTATTCAACTTCTGTTCCATGCATGAGAATATGAATCAGTGAGATCTGAGGTAAATTGCTCAAAAGAACCTAGTTTACAAGTGGGACATGTTGATTGAAAAACAGTTCACCTAGATACTAGTTAAGAGTTTTTCTTTATCACATTGCTATTCTTAGCACAGTCAACATATGAAAGTCTTCCGCTCAAGGGCGAAATATCACCTAGGGGTTTTACCCTTTTCCTTAGTCCAATAACTTAATTAACATCTTAATTCTACTTCTTAACATTAGGGGTTTTTTTCCTATTTTTGGGGGGTCACACCCAATGATGCACAGGGGTCACTCCTGGCTCTGCACTCAGGAGTTACCCCTGGTGGTGTTCAGGGGACCATATGGAAGGCTGGGAATCGAACCTGGGTCAGCTGCATGCAAGGCAAATGTGCTATTGCTCCAGCCCCAATATTAGTTATTTTGTATGGACACAGTAAGGGATACATTAAGCTTGTAGGGTGGCTCTCCAGGGGACATCTCGCTATAGATTCCAGACTACAGTGGTCAGGCCAGATTAATCTTTCCTAACCCTAGCAGGGTCCTAATCTAGTTGGTACTTTTTGGATCAAGACAGAATTTGTCCATGACCACATTCTTAATTTATAGTTAAATAGTATGGCACTTTGGCCTGGCCCATTTTGATGCCAGGGTAGCTCACAGCTTGCCCTGGGGGACCCTGCTTTTGGGGTGCTAGGAAGTAAGGGCAACTGAGGCTTAAATCTAGAGAACAGATGCCCAGGAGTGAATATTATTCGGAGTCAATTAACTCCCGAGTTACAAAGGCATAGCATTAACTGTCTTCCTGTGTCTATATAGAAAGAACTTTGCTCTAAGTTAACTACGCATAAGGAGAAGAGAAAAGCAATATTTACAAGTTAACAGAGTTTGATTAGGAGATAAAAGTGATTGACCAGTTGTGGAAGCAGAGCACAAAGAAAGAGTTTGCAAATTAACGTAGAGGAATGGGAGCACTGTGATGGGAGTAACCCAATGCACCTAAGCTCCCTGTGGCAAGGCAAGGACAAATCAATGTTATCTGACAATATAGGATAATGGAGATTGAATCCAGGTCAGTCCTATACAAGGCTAAGACCCTATCTACTTAGTTTCTCTCCAGGCCCTGTAGCACTGTAGCACTGCACTGTCTTCCCGTTGTTCATTGATTTACTCAAGCAGGTGCCAGTAACGTCTCCATTGTGAGACTAGTTGTTACTATTTTTGGCATATCGAATACACAACGGGTAGCTTGCCAGGCTCTGCCGTATGGGTGAGATACTCTCGGTAGCTTGCCAGGCTTTCCAAGAGGGACAGAGGAATCAAACCCGAGTCGGCCACGTGCAAGGCAAATGTCCTACCCGCTGTGCTATTACTCCAGTCCAGTATTTACTCTTTTTATATTTGTTTACAATGTCACTTTTTCCTCTGTAATCCTGAGCTAGATGCCTAATATTTTCATCTTTCATTTTGATTTACCCAGTGAATTTGAAATAAGAATATTTCTTCACAATGTTTTGACCATAATGAAAAACTATTTTTGACACAGAGTCAAATGTTTAATTTAAAATAAGTTAAGTCATTTTTATTTCTCTAATTTAATTTTATTTTTCATTAAATTGTTCATAATAATTCATTACATTTAATATTCAAACACCAATCCCACCACCATTGTACCTTCCCACCACCATAAGAGGAAAGTCTGTGAAAATTGTTGCATAGCATCCTGGAACCATTAAGCCCTTGTATAAGAGATTACAAATATGTATGTTAAACCCAAGCAAATGTGTGCTACTCTTGGTACATCATTGGGGTAGAGCATGAGAGGTCGCTCTAGGAATTCTGAAATTTAGAATATGATTATAGAACAAATTCAGTCAGGTATTAGTTTTACTTTGATTTATATTTGCTAATTTATATTTGCTAATATATTTGCTAATAGGACTGTCACACTGTCATCCCATTGTTCATCAATTTGCTCGAGCAGGCACCAGTAACATCTCCATTGTGAAACTTATTGTTACTGTTTTTGGCATATTAAATATGCCACGGGTAGCTTGCCAGGCTCTGCCATGCGGGTGGGATACTCTCGGTAGCTTGCCGGGCTCTGCAAGAGGGGTGGAGGAGTTGAACCCAGGTCAGCCGAGTGCAAGGCAAAAGCCCTACCTACTGTGCTATCGCTCCAGCCCATATTTGTTAATAATTGAAAATAATTTTTTCCGTTCACAATTCTTTTACAATTTCTTAAAAATGATTGCAATGGGGCCCAGAGAGAAGTACGGTGGGTAAGCCACTTGCCTTATTCTCGACTGGCTTGGGTGTGATCCCCAGCATCCAATGTGATTCCCCCAAGCACCACCAGGAGTGATCCTTGAGCACAAAGCCAGGTGTAAGCCCGGAGTACAGCTGTGTGTGGCCCAAAAAAAAAAGCAATGTAATGCAATAAATTGTTCAATTTTGTTCAATATTGAGGATTAACAGTCAATTTTTTTAAAAAATAGCTAACTTTCTTAAACAATCAAAAGATTGAGCAACATCTAGCATAAGGAAAAATGTTCCTCAAAGCTATTCAGAATGAAAGATTTTATGGGCAGAAAAGGGGAAAGATTAAAAAGAGTAAATAATTTCAGGTTAAAGTAACTTACCTATGAGAAACTAAGACCTTGAACAGATTGTTTTATCTTCCTTTGGGCAATGAAAAGATTGTCTCATTTATACTGACCAGAAAACTCTACACTAACCAGTTAGAACTACATTTATAAGGGAGTTGAAACTGTAGGGGTCTTACATTTTGAGTTCAGTTTAGTTAGCTATTAACAATTGTTGGACTTAATACACCCAACTCCACTTTGGACCTATTTTTCCTTTTAACACATAAATGCATATGTGTATATATATATGTATGTATACATATATACATACATACATACATACAAACACATAGAGAGAGAACCAATATTTTAGCAAACTCAAATTGCAACCTGAGAAAAAATATAAACATGAAAGCTGAACTGCATAAATATAATTCAGAAATATTTATAATGTGAATACTAACCAGAGGTCTAATGTGTGACACTTTTCTGAAGAATGGTACTATAGGAATTAGTTAACAAAATAACAAAATAGGCATGATCCACACTGCACTTTTGAGTTAGGGAGACTAAAATCAATAAACAAATTAACAAGGCAATTTGAAACAGGCTTTTCCAAGAAAGGAGATTAAAATATGATGAACTTACAGCTAAGAACTTATCCAACAGGAAGCCAGTAGAACAGAGGTCACCAGGAAGAGCACTTGGGTGGCCATAACAAAAGTCAATGAGTCTAACAATGCCTTTTCCATCTTTATCCAAAATGCTGTAAGACCTGGATTTTAGAGAAGACTGTTGCAAATGAGAGAAGCAATTTGTTCCATAGACTTCATCACACAAAAAATCTTGTGTAAGCAGAACTGACTTACAACAAAGACCCAACAGTGATATAACTTTTTATTAGGAAAACTAATTCTGAAAAATTTTAAATGCAAATGCAACATGTTACTTGCATCTTTTCACCCAATTATAAGGATCTTAGATATTCCAATTTCTAGTCTTGTTGATGTTGGGTGTTCACATTCCAAGACTTCCCCATCCACCCCACTGCAAACATATACATTTCTCTTCTATTTGAGGGACTTGGGTTTTTGGTCACACCCACTATACTCAGTGACTATTCTGGTTCTGTGTTCAGGAATGACTCCTGGTAGTGCTCAGGGAACCCATACTCAGTGCCAGATATTCAAACCAGCGTCGCTTCTGCTGCAGCTACATGCAAAGAAAAAATGCCTTACTTCCTATATTATCTCTCTGGCCCATCTCTTCTATTTCTTATAAGAGAAACTTATCTCTTGTAAATTGCTCCAATCCAACATCCTCTTTAATCACTTCTAGACCTCATCAAAAGAGATAGCACTTCATATATTGACATTTTGGTGGTGGGAATGGTGTGGTAAGAGTGCATGGCTAAAATACTATTTGCACTACTACTATGATCCATTATTTCTATCATTAAAAAGCAGTGGGTCCTTTAGATATTAAGGTCTTCCATAAAAATTTAGGATGGAATTAGAAATGAGAACAAAGTCCTTTTACAGTTCTATCTCCAATTATACTTTGGTATAAGAGAGAATCAGCTTGGCTAAGAGATAATCAGCTGTAAGATGACCAAGCAAGTATTTACTCAATAATAAGGACCTGTTCCTAATCCACAATAAGAACAATACCAAGCTGCATCCCCACAGTGATAGGAAGTAGGGATATTCTAGAGAAATGGTCAGTTTAGTCAGGTTAGATTAGTCAACTTGGATTGGTTCTTAACTGGATTGGTTCCTTTGGGCATGGTGTGGGTGTATACCCACAGATGCTCAGGACTGTGATGTGGTCAAGAATGGAACCCATGCCTCCTGTATACAAACCATGTGTTTTAACCTGTTAAACTACTCTCTACCCCTTGAGTGGTCCTTAACTTCATGTTTCTATTAATTGTTAATTGTTAATAAGACTCTACAGACTGATGAAGGATTTTTTGCCAAAATTGCCTAATGGTTTCCTTTCATCGTTGCTGTTAAGAGAAGACAGAAAATTGCTCGATCAGGCTATAATCCAACTGACCCAGGAATTTTAACATGGCAGATAGCTACAAGATGAAATGCATTTGATTCAAAGATGTGTTTACCAGATTTCAACATTTCCAGTAACAATGATTTTTATGTGTGAAGATTTTAGAGTCCCACAATGAGCATGTGTTACCATAATTCCACAGGAATGATGTGTCTATACAAATTTTGTTGCTTCAGTTGGTTCAATTGGTTTTGATTAATTTTATCTCTTTGGCTGATTTATCTGCTATTTATAGCTTACTTCACATTAATCTTTTATGGTTAACTATATCTAAAAGTAAAATGGAAGGAAGTCGTATTTGCAGTAGCATTAAAATGATAAAAACAGTTTTTGAAACTTAACAAAAAATATGGAACTTCATATGACAAAATTTGTAAAACTCTCCTGCAAAAAATTATGCACCTCAAATAATGCTATTCTGATATAAGGATTACTTTGTGCTAAGAGTGATTGAAAAGAAGCAGACACACATACATCTTTACCCTTCCCCATTTTCCAGGAAGAGTAGGATGATTCTTAATCAGAGATAATACTAGACTGTTATCAGCCCAGAGAATTTAAGTCTAAATCTTATTCACTGGCCTTTTATTCATTCCTCATTTGTTTACCATCCCACAGTTTGCTATCCTTAAAAACTAAACTCCTTTAACTCTGTCTTGTTGATTGCCAATTTTATTGTTTTGTGAAAAAGCTAAATCATTCCCTTCATTCTAATCACTCAAGAGTTAGCCATCACTGGAATTTTAAGTGATATTATTAAGTGATATATAAAGCAAGGTTTTTGTGTGATAAACAGGCAGCCAGTGTTAACAAACAATATGTTTTTCCCATCTTTTTTTCATTAAAGTAAAACAGATTTTATTTGGAGGACTTTTGAAGGGAAGAAGGAAGAGAAAAGTGGAAGAGTGGAGAGTAAGAGAGACAAGAGTAACACACTCAAGAGAGAACCCCGGCTGTTTTTCTCATCTCAACCTGCCTTTCATCCATGTCATTTGCAGTCACCAATGGAAGAAACTAGGGAGGTAGAAGAAGGTCAGTTTCATCCCCCCACAACTTCAATTCAGGTACATCACAGGTGGGGCTGGCATTAGGACAGCCAGTTCACCCTAAATCAGCTTAATGTAGCATCACTCCAATCAATACAACACCATCAAGTTTGTGTAGAAAATGAAGAAGCAAATTCAAAGAGATAAGTAACAGAATAGCAGATGCAAGGAAGATTCTGTTTACTAGACGTTAAAACATATCCCAGAGCCTGACTGTTTGAATGTCTGGTATTAGTATAGGAATTTTAAGAAAAAAGCAGAAGTGAACAGAATTTCAAAAACTCTAGTCTGTCTCTTTTTGATTTATTTTTGGGGGCCACTCCTGGTGGTGCTCAGGGTCTCCTCCTGACTTGGTGTTTGGGGATGCTCAGGGACCATGTGGTACAGGCAATGAACTCAGGCCTCCCACATGCAAAGCATGTGCTCCAGTCTCTTCGAGTTATTCCAGACCCTGAATTTAAAAACTTTAAAAATGAAATATGAAAACATACATAAATTTTGTATATAATTAAAAAAAGACATATAGCAAAACCAATAGCAAAGAAGGGCAAGGCAAATGAAAAGATGCTTCCCAAAAAAGAAATATTCACTGATACAGAAGAAGTTCCAGCTATCCTGTTATGGGAAAAAAGTAACCTTGGAAACAGGGTAGCATAGGTTCCATTTTGCATAATGAAATGGCTGGGTAGGGGATAAGATGTTGTTTTATTTCCATTTGCATATGAATTAGAGAAATACTAATAAGATTTAAAAAAAGCCATGAACCAAACTAATAAAAGAAATAGAAAATGAGTAGGCTCAAAGGAAGGAGATATAAGGTGAGAATTCTTTGTGGACTCTCTTTTTATCATTTAAATTTTGCTTTCTTAAACAAATTGATGGCTACCATATGTGGTGGTAAAGGACAGGTAAAATGTGTAAAGGTCAAAAAGTCTAACCCTTTAGTTACAAAATCACTGTATCGCTATATCACTGTCATCCCATTGCTAATCAATATGCTTGAGCGGGCACTAGTATCATCTCCATTGTGAAACTTGCTGTTACTGTTTTTGGCATATTGAATATGCCACGGGTAGCTTGCCAGGCTCTGCCATGTGGGCGGAATACTCTCGGTAGCTTGCTGGGCTGAGAAGGGAGGAGGAATTGAACCCAAGGCTTCGTGCAAGGCAAACGCCCTACCCGCTGTGCTATCAATCCAGCCCAGTTACAAAATAAATAAGACTAAGTAAGTGTTGAGGGTTCAATGTACAGTATGATTAGAGCTAATGATAACCTATTACACGTTTTAAAATTGTTAATAGAGTAAATCTTGAAGACTCTCATCATCATGAAACTGATTTTGGTTGCTGTATCTGTTAGCTAATGTTAATTAGACATACTATGGTGATCAACTAATGATATATTGAAATATCTAATCAACATGCTGCATACCAGAAAGTTAGACAGTGTTATAGGTCAATTATACCTCAGTTAATTGACTTATAACATTTGTTCTCTCTATGTATGAACTTGGCTTTATTTGATTTCAATCTTATTTTTTAAGTTCTAAAAGCAAGTAAGAGGTATATAGTTGTCTTTCTTTGTTTAAATTAATTTAGGAAAATTCCCCTGATATTATTTATGTTGTTACAAATGACAAAATTTCGGACCAGAGCGGATAGTACAGTTAGTAGGGCATTTACCTTGCACATGGCTGACCTGGGTTCAATCCCTGGTATTCCATATGGTCCCCGGAGCACCGCCACCTCCAGGAGTAATTCCTGAGTACACAGCCAGGAGTAGCCTCTGAGCATCACTGGGTATGACCCAAAAATAGACCAAAAAAAGACAAAAATTTCATTTTTTTGTAACTGAATTGATACTTTCGTGTGTGTGTGTGTGTTTGTGTGTGTGTGTGACAATTTCTTTATCCATTTAGCCATTGATGGGCACATAAGTTGTTTTCACTTCTTGACTATTTCAAATATGCTTCAGGAATATTAGAAGGTAAGGAGCAGCACATACCATTTTTTCATTTTGTTTGTTTGTTTGTTTGTTTGTTTGTTTGTTTTTGGGCCACACCCAATGATGCTCAGTGGTTATTCCTGCCTCGGCACTCAGAAATCACTCCTGGAAGGCCCAGGGAACCATATGGGATGCTGCAGATTGAACTCTGCATGCTACACTTGCATACAAAACAAGTGCCTGCCTTACCCACAAGTACTATTGCTCTAGTCCCTCACACATGTCTTTTGAGTTCATGTTTCCATTTTCTTTGGGTGAGTACCCAGAAAGTATCATTTGGTAGCTCTGTTTCCCTCCCCTTCCCCTGCCCTTTTAAAGGGCTCTCCATACTCTTTCCCACTATGGTTGCTCCAGTGCAAATTCCCACTGACTTTGTCCAAGGGTCCCCACCATTCTTGAGCCATATAAATGTGCTTTCCACTTGGAAAATAAATACTGTGCTCTTTGAACCAAATACTTGTTTTCCACCACAAATGAGATAAACAGCAGAACCCAAACAAGACAATTCTTACTTTCCATATTCTATATGACTTTTAAAACTGTTTTTTTTTCTCTATGCATGAATCATGGTGCATTATTCACATGTAATCTCAAAATAGCATCACTCACATACCCACGCTGTTCTCCCACCTGGCAGCTCTGAACTGACAGGGTCTTCAAGCGCCAGACTCTGGAACCCTGACCCCTGCTGCGTTCACTATTTTATCAGAATTCTGTTCTGATTGTGCCAGGCTGAAACGAAAGCATTAACAGCCATCATTTTTATGCTCAGGATATAAAAATGTAACTAGTTTCAGTGACACCAAACACTTTGACGACTTTGAACAAAGTGAAGTGAAGGTGAGGATTGTTCCTTTGACCCCTTTCTGGAAGCATGTGCCACACTGGGATGCCATCTCCAGGGGCGTGCTCAGTTCCCACCAGGTGGTGCCTAGCGCCTTGCTCCAACCAAACCACCACTGACAAAAAGAACATCAGTAAGTGGAACCCCACATAAGGTCAGTTATTTCTCTTGTATCCACTTACCCTCTTCACCTCAATGTAGTAACTGCTTAAGAAAACTGGTAGGTCTTATTTTCCGCTTCTTTATGCGACTAAATGGGAGAAATAAGTAAACTTCAAGTTAGTTTTCCAAGTACTACAAGTCACAAAACTAGGACTGAAGTTGGCCTCATCTTAAGTATCACTGCTCCTAAGAATAAAAGATGTAGATTAAGAGCCACCTGGCTCTCTTATCTCATAGGCATCACAGGCATCAAAGAGCTATCTGTGGGGAGAAGGGGAGGGCGACAGGTTGCTCACTTTGAGACCGTGTGCTCCTTAACCAGATTTCCATGACTTGAAGTTTTCCTTGACTTGGTTCGTTTCCTGGCAAGGTGGGAGAAGCTTAGCAATATGGTGACAGCTGACATTATATGAATAAGTGGCATTTTAAAGTTCTCAAGTTCGCCCAAAGCTGATAAAAAGCATCATCTCTGTAAGAGTCCCCACAACTAGGAAGTGAAGCTGTAGTTACTTTTCTTTGTAACCAACTCCAACACAGAAGCCATAGAACCCCTGACCTGTTACATTTTCTGATTTTTTGGGGGGAAGAGGGGTGCTTTAATGCTACATCCAGTAGTATTCGGAGCTTTTTTCTGGCTCTATGTTCAGGAATCAGTCCTGGTGGCCTTGGAGAATCATATGGGGTACCAGGGATCAAACCTGGGCTGGGCATGTACAAGGCAAGAGTCTGGGATTTCTCCTAGGAATGCAAATCCTGGTTGGTGATCCCAGGTCCAAACAGTCCATACATGAGCAGATCACAAAACTTTATGAAGTGCTTGTTTAGTGCTGGGTAAAACTCAAAAGATCAAGTCACCGCTTAAGCTAAAGTGAGAAATTTTAAGACTGTAGATCTTGAAATCAAAGCCAATCCGTTTGATGCCAAAGTTCCTCTTTAAGGGGTGGAGCGATAGCACAGTGGGTAGGGTGTTTGCCTTGCACGAAGCCGACCCGGGTTCGATTCCTAGTATCCCATATGGTCCCCTGAGCACCGCCAGGGGTAATTCCTGGGTGCAGAGCCAGGAGTAACCCCTGTGCATCGCCAGGTGTGACCCAAAAAGAAAAAAAAAGCAAAGTTTCTCTTTAGTTTGATATGCACAATGCCTCTTGGAAGAGATGGTTTTTGCTCTGCAGATGGATCATCTGCTCTTTTCTTACTTCCAGCACTGAGTTTAATCACACAGGTCCTTCACCTCTTAGAGGTATCAAATCACAGAGCATGTCCCGCTAGCAAAGTCAGCACTTTTTAATGACCTGACCAACTGTTCAAACTTGCACTCCCCTCGACTAAATACGGGATAAAAAAAATCTCACCTGCAACACACTTTGTGGGTTCATTCTTCTAAATCTGTATATCTGTGCTAGACAGATAAAACTCCATGGGATCAAGTTTCATGTTCTATGTTCCTGGAGCTTCCAGACTGTGAAAGCACAGCCGGGCCATCACGTTTTTCCTTCTCTGCTACAGGTAAGGAAGTAGACTATTTACATTCATCTGATAAAAATCCCCCTTCTATTTCCCTGTAGATTGGCCCTGACTTAGAGCTGGGAAGAGCACAGTCTGAAAAAGGAACTACACTATGAAATAAAGAGAACAGGATATACATCCTAACTAGGTTACTGGGTCCACAAAACATTTTTTGTTTGGGTTTTTAAGATATTCCTATCACACCTGGTACTGCTCAGGGATTACTCCCAGCTCAGAACTCAGAGCGTATGTACCAGAGCGATAGGATAGCAATATTCCTTGCCTGTGGTCGAACTGGGTTCAATCTTTGAAATTCTATTTTGTCCCCAGATCCCTACCAGGAATGATCCCTAAGTTTGGAACCAGGAGAAAATTCTGAGAACCACTCAGCGTGCCACACCCACCCCCACCCCAGAAAAAAAAGGACTCTGAGGTTACTTCTGGCAGTGCTAATGTGAGCAAACCCACATGTCCTGCATGCAGAATACATGCTCCCATTGTTGTATTCTCTCTCCAGTTCACAAACCTCTATGAAGTGCTTGTTTAGTGCTAGGTATACACAGATGAGCATGACTTTTGCTTACAATTGAGTAGTTCATAGAGTATTAGGAACAATAAAAGAATAACTGGAAATAGCAAGATAAAAGATTCCGGAAAGCACAGTGGCACTATGACACAGCGGTACTGAAAATGAGGTGGGCCCAAGGGTGAAGCCGACTTCAGGAGAGTATGTGGGTAAGTAAGTGTAGCTGGGAATTGATAAGCATTCTCGCTTGTTAGGTCTACTTTAGAACTCAACATCCATCATCGTTCTCTCCTAAAGTTGTCTTATTTGAGAACTTACCTTTGGCAGGTGTGACAGTTCTTTTCAAACATAGAAATGTTTTCCCATTGTGACATCATCTATGTTAAAATGTGAATACAGAATAAGGAAATAAACTTATGTAAAATTTTCAATTGTAATAAATGCTTGACTATGGGTTTTTGGTTTTTGTTTGTATTTGCCCTGGGATCATATTATGGCATGCAGGGCTTCTCCTAGCTCTGTGTTCAAGAATCACTCCCATAATACAGGGGATCAAGCCAGAGTTTGGTGTGTTCCAAGCAAGCAACTTACCTCCCTATACTAACTCCCCAGCCCCTTGCCTATGTATGTTTCCAAAGGATGATGGATGTTAAGAAATTAAACCCTTATTTTTTATTGGATATAGGAAGTCTAAATATCTAAAACCAGAAATATAAAACTTAAGATCACATATTTGAGAACACCCTTTGCCACTATTTATGATTAAAAAAAAGTATTCAGAGTATTAAGCAGAATATATAAAAAGCAGAACATAGTTTTAAAAATGATATTATAGGGGCCTGATAGAAAGTAAGGTGCTTGCCTAGCATGCGACCAGGGCAGGTTTGGTCTCCAGCATCATATATAGTACCCAAGCACCACCAGGAATGATCACTGATCAATGATCTTGAGCAGAGCCAAGAGTACACCCCTGAGCGCCACTAGGTATTGCCCCCAAACGAACAAAAAAAACCCAAAAAATGGTTTTAGAGGATCAAAATCAGTTCTAGAAGATTAGTTTATATTTTTGCTCAGAGCTGGGTCAGAATGTGGAAAGGATGGACAGAGGATAGACTGGAAGTAAGAGCTCTGAGCAGTCTTTGAGGACTGGCTGGTTGTCCTAACAGAGAGAAGAGATACTTCCTGGTGTTGTTGGGGGGGGGGGGCATTAAGCCAAGGCTCAGAGAGGAAATCCTGGTACACTTGGATATAACTATCAACTTGCTTAAACACAGGCAAATGGTGAAAAATAGTGAGGAGGGCGAGTAGTGGAGATCCACATAAGGAAGCAGCAACCTACTCTAGCAATAATATCTGACTCATTTCCTTTGTTGTGCTATACTGGCCTCAAGTGGATGGTTGAAATAGACTTGAGTCCAGTGAGTCTCAGATTGACCCCAGCTATACCCTCTTGATAATTGGGAAGTTGAACAAATTCTTTCTCTAGATCTTGGTTATGGTATCTGCAAAATAAATAAATTGAGAGAAAATTATATGTTCTAATTTCATAGGGCTTCTCTGAAAGTGAAATAAGATAACCCACATAAAACCATAGTACCTGAGGCATATAATCAGCATTAATAAATATTTAGCATTCATGATTATTTCTAACACCCAAATCTGATCCAGTCACCAATGTTTCCTCTCACCTAATTTCTTCGATTATTTCTTTTGTCTTGAGTACAAAATTCCAATCTCTAATAGTATCTGGTTTCCCCTCCTCCTTTTCTGCTTTTTTAAAAAATTTATTATAACACTGTGATTTACCAAGTTGTTCATAGTACAGTTGTTTCAGGCCTTAAATGTTCCAATACAAATCCCACCTCCAATCCCACCAACCAGCTGGACCTTCCCTCCACCAATGTCCCCAGTTTCCCACCACCAACACAGCATGCTCCCCTACAGGCACAGATTTATTTTATATTGTTTGTTACAACACAAAGGCAAATGGAAATATCAAATCTTAGATTGATAGTAATCCATTTGTGATCATTGTTATATCTCAAAATGATGTCACTGAAGTCATTGTCTGAGGATCACTGTGCTGGTTAGTGCTAGTTGAGCCTTCTGTTTTATTGTCTCGGCTCATTGAGCTTGGTGGACCTCTCTGCCACTTTCCCACCAGATTTGCTATGATCCTACTGTGTTGATAGTACTAAAGAAATTTTGAGATATTGCGTGACTGGATATGAGGTCTCATAGTCTAGGAACTGTGGAATTGGAATGATTTAGTGGCATGGCAATTTGATGAAGTTCAGTTGTGTTGCTGGGCCATTTCTATGTTGGAGACTATTGGATATGGATGCTGGCTACTGTGTCTTCACGCAGAAAGGGGAGTCTGTCTGCTCCCACTCAGAGAAGACACCAGAGTTCTCAGCCTAGCCCAGCTCACCTGGGAAGATTTGGTAGCATCATGTTCTTTTGGAGACCTGGAACCTTTTCTCTGCCTGCAAATGGCAGCTATGGTCAGGAGCTGCTGGGTTTTTTAGTTGCAGGGTGAGGGTGGTATTTTTGAGGATTCAGCCTGACCACATTCCAAGAATATTCCAGGGTCCTGATTCTACAGACAGGTCCCACCTGGGAAGTTCAGCTGTTCATTATTCTGTTTAAGATTAGGTGTGGCATTTTTTCATATTTTAGGGCAACGTCCAGTTTACTCTCAGAATTGAGAGAATAAATATTGAGAGCATTAATAAAGTAATATATCTATGATCAGATTATGGGGTCTGTAGCCTTTCTTTAAATCTTGAGAAATCAAGGATCTTTCCCTGTGTCCCACAATCATTAACTTCCAGTAGTAAAATGAGTACCCTTGAGTGTCAGATATCTTATAGACTCATTTTACAGCAATACACGTAAAAGGCAACTCAGTCCAATTCTGAAAGGACATAACTTTACTGAAAGAAACTCAGAACTGTGAAATAGAGAGGGAAGTTAACAAGTGATTTTGAAATATGTGGTTGGAATTGCCCCAATTAAGATATTTTTTAGTTCCTTTATACTGCCTTTTTTTTCTATTTTGTTTTATACACTTCAAAGGAGAAGTTTTTGAGTGGGAATGAAGCTGAAAGGAATGGTCATCATCATTACTCTTAGACTATTTTTCAATGTGACTTTCCCAATTTCTTCTTTTTGCTACAGGAAGGAAATAATTGTCCTGTCTCTCAAATGTCAAGAACACATGGAACCTAGAAATAGTAATGTCCTGATTCTAATCATAGTCATCTATATGTATGTTGTGTGTGTGTGTATGTCTGTGTAAGGAGAGATCACAGGACAAAGGTGACTGCCCAAACAAATTTCATTATCTCCTACATGACACAAAACCAAGACAACAAAAATGGTCATCAAAGATACATTTCAGATACACCTTAAACATCTAACCTAATGGAATTAATATATGACTGAGGTTGATGAGGGGGAAATAGAAATAAAGAAAAATCCTCTTATTTCTATTTTTGGCATAAGATATGCCAAATATCTTTGTCAGTCACTGGCACAAGTGTTTTTGAGATCAGTTGGTCAACCTTGCATTGAAGACCCCATGAGAAAATTAAATGGAGATGATCAGTGGAAAGCTAGACACATGGGGAGAAGGACAGTAGTAAGATCAGAAATGGATAAAGTTGAAATGGAAGTTCTAGCTTTTCCAGTTAGAGTAGACAAGTGCTGAGAGAAGAGATCAGACAGATCTTTAAGAAATTGCATCATTTAAAGGTTTAAAAACCACAGAAGAAATGACAGAGGATTAGAATAAAAACCAGAGAGAATATTATCTGAGTACTTAATAAAATGGCTTTTATTAGAAGGACATGATTAACAGAGTCTAATTAAAAGATGTAACAAACTGGATTTTCCCCTTATTTCACTGATTCTTTCCTTCAGCAAATATTGAGTGCTCCTTATGCTCCACAGATTGCTCTGGGAGAAGGGCAATTATGACACCATCTTTCTGACATGGAACTCAGTGAAAAAAGAAAATAAACAATTAAACTATAAAGTATAATAAATAAATGAGGGTGATATGAGATGATATGGGGTAGCTGGACCCTAAGGACAGTGCTTTCAGGAGGATGACACGGACAAATACAATCTTGTGTAGACAGCATCTTCAAGAAACCCATTCTCAGCAAGTAAGAGACCAAGTCTGATTACCATGGATAAATATGTGGAGGTGTTAGAGGCATTATTTTTAAAGACAGAAACAACTTGGTTTTTCTCAGGAAAAGAGACTGGAGATAAGAAAGAGAAAAAAAGCACTTACCGATTACAAACTCTCAGTGGAGTAATGATCTGGGTGCTTGGAGGTAGGGGGTTTAAAATCCAAGCTAAAGGTAGACAGCTCACCTTGTAGAGAAAGCAAAATTTGACTCTCATCATTACAACTGTCAGCAGTAGAGTGGGAGGGCAGATGGATGAATGAATGCATAAAATGCAAATAAACCTTGAAACCAGGTGATAGGCATTGTAAATACTAGGAGTTTTTAATTAGTAGGCTGAATTGTTGATCTCACCTTTCCCTCAACTCAGACTTAAAATAGTGAGTAAAAGGGATTCACTTGAATGAGCAACCTCAATGACCTTTCAAAGAATCTGGTAGACTTTTCTAGAAACACTTTGATCAGCAAGATGATACATGGGAACTGGGTTTGTGGGGCTCTGCTGGGAAGTGTTTGATTGTCTGGGCCCCAGTTCTCCAGAGAAGGATTTTTTCATATCAGCAACCATGAAGCACAAAGGTCACTGGGCCCAAGGAAGTAATATATCCATTTCCTCCCCACATGCTTCCTCTGTATCACTAGTATTCAACCTTTAGCTCAATAGCTTCCTTGAAACTTGTCTCTTGAAGGTCACCAATGACATATTTCTAACTAATTCAAGTGGACCTTTTCTTCCATTCCATTTTCATCACCCCTCACCCCAATGTATTTATCAAAGTCATTTTGGTGATGAGTGACACGATTGACCTCTTTAGAAAAACCTCTCTGGCTCCCATGACACTGAACTGCTCTGATTTTTTCCTCCTACTTGTGAATAAAGGGTAATATTTAGTGGAAAAAATTATGAAGATGAAAATATAGCTCAGAAAAGATAGACTGTGTCAGTATGGCAAAGTTCTTCCAATGACCACAGGTTTGGCAAAATCTGATCTTCTCTTCAACTAATCTCTGTTTACCCATTGATCCCACTCCATTCAGGGGGCTCTTCAGTTCTAGAAACACTAGACGCATTCTTGCCTTTGTCACTGACTCTGCTCTGTTAAACACTTCTCCTTGAAATTCCCTTGCTTCAGTAATGTATACTTACTGCATGAATTGGAACATTTGATTCTGCTCTGAAAGTTGAAAAGAAGAATGGATTAAATGTAGTTTTGCAAATGTGTGAAATATAGTTTATAGTGAGACATATAAGAAAGGACATAGATAAAGAACTGTATGATTTTGAAATGTATGGAATACTCAAGAGTGTAATCTCCATATTGAAAACTATTATCTTGTGATATGTATTATCTTGTTTTTGGTGATATGTATTATCATCTGCCCATTCTGACTTCATGTGTGGTCTGTCAATAGAAATAGAAAACGTGACATAGCTATGGAATATTATGGCTAATATGTGAGCCTGTGAGCCCTACCTACTAACAAAGAGATCTTGGCCATGAATTTCTGTATGTGTTGACTTCAAGCACCTTTTTTTCTGCTGAGACTCTGGATTAAGTTCCAATCTGAATTTTGTAACTTCACTATCAGTGAGAAGAATGATCTGTGTGTGAGTGAGTGTGTGTGTGTGTGTGTGTGTGTGTGTGTGTGTGTGTGTGTAGAGAGACAGAGAAACAGAGAGGGAGACAGAGAGACAGAGGCAAAATATACTAGCTTTGTATAAACAAAGAATCACACAGTATAGGTTTTCTGCCTTTTCTTAAAGTATATTAATCTACCGTACTTCTTTCTTCTTGCTATTTATGATATGTTTGGGTTGATTAAATAATCAGTATGATTTGAGCAATTTTATTTCTGTTCCATAAAAGAACCATTTACTTGATCCTTAAAGGTTCCCATTGCATAAAAAAGAAATCCACCCCGTTGTCTTTCAAGTCTTTGTTTAAATAACACCATCTCAATGAGACTTCCCCTGACCATGTTTCAGATATCAGTCTCTGACTTCTGATCCCCCTTCCTCTATTCCACTGTTGGTTTTTCCTTAGTAGGTATTATTTTCCAATATATGTGACTTACTATTTCTTATGTTTCTTGTTTACTACCTGTTTCTCCCACTAGGATCTGCATCCTCCTGTATCATATCTATTATTCAGAGATTGCCCACATTCCTAAAACAGTCTTACAAATCATGGTTATTATACAGTGTTGTTTAAGACTGGACATGGACAAAGGAAGTCATCTAAGGGCTGGAATTTACAGGCAGTATTCAGTTTACAAAGAATCACAACAGCAGCAAGCAAAGCCAATGACAGAAAGTTTTGAATACGTAACAGTGGAGAAGGTTTAACAACTAGGGGTAATTCACCAGAGAAGACAGGAAGCTCAAATACTATTTGGATATATGGAGAAATGCTAAGAGGAGAATAGCTTTGAACTCCATTTCCAATGGTCTGTTGGAAAAAAATAGTAGCTTTTTCTTTTCCATAAGTAATATCAGATTGGACTGGAGCAATAGCATAGCAGATAGGGCGTTTACCTTGCATGCGGTTGACCCGGGTTCGATTCCTCCACCGCTTTCTCTTGGAGAGCCTGGCAAGCTACCAAGAGTATCTCACCTGCACAGCAGAGCCTGGCAAGCTACCCGTGGCGCATTCGATATGCCAAAAACAGTAACAACAAGTCTCACAATGGAGACATTACTGGTGCCCACTCGAGCAAACCAATGAACAAGGGGGCAACAGTGCTACAGTGTTAATATCAGATTAGTTTATTTTTTAACACCCCTTTCTAAATTTGTTTAACACCCCTTTCTACTACTTGAAGGTCCAAGAAAATAATTTCATAAAATAAGAACAGGACATCATTATGGATTTGGTTGAAAAGAAAGTTGTGTGCTTTATTAAGGATAGCAACCCTTTCTTGATTTCTGACATACAGGAAATATCAGTCCACTGTCTCAGCATTCAAGAATGTGCAGAAAGAGGGAGTCCTGCCGTGGGCCGATAGCTCAGCCCTGGCCGCGCAGCCAGGGACGCCGAGGCGGGGCGCCCCCCCCCCCCCGCCCCCCGTCTCCATGGCGTCTCAGCAGCAGTCCCTGATCCAGGCGTACCTGGAAAAGAACCGGATCGGGCCCCTGTTTGAGGAATTGATGACGAAGTTAATAACTGAGACGCCTGACCAGCCAATCCTGTTTCTCATCGACCATCTTCAGTCGAAACAAGGAAACCGTGGACAACCTCAGAGAACTTTATCTGGGTCTGCAGCTCTCTGGGTAGAAAGTGGAAGCTCTGAACATAAAGGAACAAGAAGGGATTTCAGAAACTATGAAAAGCCATGGCAATTAAATGCAAAGAAGCCTGAAAAATCAAAAAGTGATCTTGCTGTGTCTGATATTTCTCCACCATCACCAGAATCCAAATCATGTAAGGAAGTTTGTCATTCAAATGTCAATGTGTGTATGTAAGTCTATGTTACTAATAAAATTTTTAAAAAGGTAAAAAAAAAGAATGTGCAGAAATTCTTTTGTTTTTCTCAAAATTTTAAATTCTGAACTGAACAAAAAACATCAATTTTCCCTACCACATTATTTTGTATGAATGCTATCAAAGGCTTTCATTGGTTGCTTATTTCCTTTTCCAATCATTATTAACTTTTTCTCATTGTCCTCTGTATCCTATGCTGACAAAACCCTTGTGTGATTCTAAGACACTTCCGAAGATCCCTTTCTTACCCACCTCGTAAATCCACCAATATTTAAAGATAACAAGGGGCCAGAGATAATACAGCTGTTAGGGCATTTTGCCATCCATATGGCTGGCCTGGGTTCAATTCCCAGTACCACATATGGTTCCTGAGCACCACCAGGAATGATCCCAAAACAAACAAACAGAAATCATACCAACTTCTCATATTAGTATATGTGATTTTATAAACTTGATGGCCTTAGCCGGTGGGAGAGATGAATCCCCAAAGAATAATTAGAGTTCCCCAGGTGGTTCTGTAAAGTAGGGAGGAGCGAGGAGGTAGCAAACTCAAGTCAAGAGTCTACTAATTCCTTCTTTATCCACCTAGGAAAGTATATGGAGAAATCTAGGACTTATGAGGGTCAGCTATGAACGAAACTGCACTGCACAGACCTGACATCTTACCCTACTCATGACACGGTTGCCCAACTGCACCTAGATTCTGCCCTACATGGGAAATGATCCCTACCACCCATTTCTTATGGGAGCCATGGAACTCAGGCTAGAGAAAGGAATTGCTTCTTGTGGTAAAGGAAAGTCAATCTAAAATCCTTAAATGTTACCCAGGCTGTCTAGGTCCATCTTTCCTTTCAGAAAAGAATTCCAAGAGGAAATATATTGAAACAAAACAAGTTTATCTGGGAAATAAAGAGATAGGGAGAAAGATGCACTCAAGGGAGAGCATGGGCTTTTCCAGAGTAGAAAGCAAAGCACACATCCCAAGCAGGGATATGGCAGCCATTTCCCCCAGAAGGAAAATTTGCCCAAAAATAAGGAACTACACAGCTCAGGCAAACGTGGGCCAAAGAGATCACAGGGTAAGAAAATATATATCTCATGGAGAGATATGGGCAAACGGATACATTATTTTCTGCCAAGTTAGCTTATCTGCAGTTTTCCCAAACTATTGTGCTGGTGATTGTTGAGAGGATGAACTTGGAGCTATTGATGTTGTGTGTGTGTGTGTGTGTGTGTGTGTGTGTGTGTGTGTGTGTGATGTCTTTAAATGGCCTTTATTCCAGCAGTGGAGTCTCTACTTCAAGAGCATTCAGTCAAACTCTGGGTCTAGAGTTTTGCATCTAAAGGGTTTTCTAATCTCAGTGGGTCCTGTGTCTTCATGCCTTTGGGTTGGTTTGGGTTTCAGACAGTGGTATTCTCCCAGTATATATTACCAGACCCCTGTATCTCTCTGCCTGCAACCTTAGGAATAGATCCCCCACTGTCTCATTGCACTACATTATTCCCCCAACTAAACTGTATAATCCGCAAAGGTAAGCATCTAATAGTAGTGCCTACACAATCCTTACTGTTGGAAAGATGGATCTTAATCTGGCCTTTACCATCTATCATTAATGTGACATTGACTTAGAGGTTGAACTCTCAGTTTCTTCACCCATAAAGTAATATTTCTACACAGAGAAGCCAGCCATGTACCTCAGTGGTTGTGCACATCATGCTTCTTATGTGTGAGAATCTAGGTTTAATCCCCAACAATCACAACAACAACAACAACAACCTATTTTAAAGTTTAAAAAGGGTTAATTGAAAATGGATATTCTCAATGGATAGAAAATGTATCTGGTACATAAAGGCACATAAGTAAGGAATCAACTAACGTTAACTGCTTTTATTTTGATGAAAGGACTTTTACATTTCTGTAGTATAGTCTACTTTGTATAGTAGTAATAGAGTATTTTTAGAGGATAGTGTTTTGCTCAACAGAATCTATATGCTATATAACTGTTGATTTGCTTTATGTAGAAAACCTGATTCTAGTAATCCCATTTTGTGTCTGAATTTAGTTATTGGACATCTTTACCAAGACTTTAAAAATACACGTTTCTCTGATAATTCAATATAAGTTTAGCTCACCAATAGAACAGAAAGATAAACAAAAACTTACGTTATTTTCTTCTCTCCTATAATATGAATTTATCTAAAGCAGTGGTTCTCCGGTGAAGTGATGGAAACATTTGCTTGACAAAATATGGCATTATTTGGAGACTTTTAGGGATGTTACAACTTGTGATTATTATAGGCATTCAGTACTTTATTTTAGAAATTTTGAGAAATATCCTGCTATGGAAAAGGAAATAGCCTTTGCATCTTCTTACAGATCCCAAATAATTATTTAACCCAAAATGTTTTAGAGCATAGGTTAAAAAAACTTAAAGATTTCTCAATGCCTATGGCAATGACTACTCCTAAAATCACTCCTTTACAAGGAGTAGTTTTTTCTGTTTAGCCAAATTCATTAGACAGGAGACAGAGAAATAGCTAGAAAAACTCAAGTAAATGGTGGGTGGTGAGAGACTAGAACTCTGGAAGAATTTCTCTAAGGTCAAGGATTTCTAGGAGCAAGGAACTGTTGCCACCTTATCATCATATTCACATCAAAGCGTTGTCTTCAGTGGTGTCTGAATACAGTCAATTCTCTTCTGAATAATCTCTATTTCCCCCCACACAATTAACCTGGAAACCAATGAGAGCAACCCCTTTGAAGGCTATGAAGCAAGATTAAGTCTTGAAAGCAAGCTGATAATTATGCTAATGTAAAACCCATTCAAAAGGACTAGAACTCTTTGTAAATGTAAATTCATTCTTGTAGTTTCCCAAAGAGACAAGTTCTTTCATAAGAAGGTCAACTGTTTTTTTTTTTACACTGACAAAGAATACATGTGGTTGTAATGCTGGTTTCCTCTCACGGAAATTTCCTACATCAGAGGCTTGTTTCTTTCTTTTTTTTTTTTTAGTTAAACATAATCTAACTGAATGCTAGTGAAATTTTTTTATTCATTTACTTTCTTTTTTAATTGCCTCTCTTTCCTCAGTTCTGCCTTGCACTCACCTCCCTCCCTCCCTCCTTCCTTCCTTTTTTCCTTTCCTCCTTCCTTCCTTCCTTCCTTCCTTCCTTCCTTCCTTCCTTCCTTCCTTCCTTCCTTCCTTCCTTCCTTCCTTCCTTCCTTCCTTCCTTCTTTCCTTCCTTCCTCCTTTCCTTCCTTTTTTCAAATTCTAGAAACAAAAGGCAGATTGTCAAACATGGTTTTTCTCTCACCATTTCTACTCAATTTCTAGGGAGAAAGACTCTCAGCTACCTTTCTTTTTAAAATAACGTCTTACTGCCATCTTGTGGTAAATTGAGATATTATAGCTAGTTACACAAAAACAGGTCAATTAGTGAAATGCCAATAGTGCAATTGGAATTCTATTTAAGAATCCATGTTTTCTCCAGATGACTGGTTAAAGAAACTTTGTTACATCTACACAATGGAATACTATGCAGCTATTAGGAGAGATGAAGTCATGAAATTTGCTTATAAATGGATAAACATGGAGAATATCATGCTAAGTGAAATGAGTCAGAGAGGGACAGACTAGAGGGACTGCACTCATTTGTGGAGTGTAAGGTAGCATCACATGAGGCTGACACCCAAAGACGGTAGATACAAGGGCCAGGGGGGTTGCCCCATAGCTGGAAGACTGCTTTATGAGTGGAGGGGAGAAGACAGATGGAATAGAGAAGGGATCACTAAGAAAATGATGGCTGGAGGAATCAGTTGGGAGGGGAGATGTGTGCCAAAAGTAGTTAATGGACCAAAAATGATGACCTCTCAGTGTCTGTGTTGCAAACCATAATGCCCAAAAGTAGAGAGAGAGTATGGGGAATATTGTCTGCCTTAGAGGCAGGGGGAGGGTGGGAAAGGGGAGTATACCCAGGATATTGGTGGTGGGGAATGTGCACTGGTGGAGAGATGGGTGTTTGATCACTGTGAGATTGTAACCCAATCATGAAAGCTTGTAAATATCTCATGGTGATTCAATAAAATTTTAAAAATGTTTAAAAAAAAGAATCCATGTTTTCTTATTTTGTGGTTTAAGAGCCACTGCCCAAACATTTCCATTTTCTCCCCAAAACAATGGTTTCTCCCAGGCAGGAAGCAAACTTACACTCTCAAATAGAAATAGATCTCTGTGTCTAAACCTTTTCTGTAGGCTTAGGGCATATTTAGGTCTGTAGAAGAAAGTCCTCAAGGTTTGGGTATTCAGAATTGCCCCCCCACCCAAGTCATCACTGTAGATTCAAGAGCCATAGAGTTGCCCACATGAACGGCTCCTTCGTTCCTCAACGCCCATGATCCCGGAGGCCCACTAACTACTTTTGGAAACCAGAAGCTTCTTGCAGAAATGCCTCTAGACTGTGAACTAAGCTGCATCCCCATGCCATCCCAGGCGGGGAAAGGTTTCTCTCTCTCTCGGCCTTTCCTTTCAGCGGCAGCGACTGTGTGGCGACCTCCATCTTTTAGAGTCTACTAAACAGAGGTAAGAGCTTGCAGTGACGTGACTTCTGGCAGAAATTCCCTGGACTTAATTACTAAAATACCAGAAATCCAAAATCCTGTGGCTGCTGTGATTTCATATGCTCTTCGTTCTCAGCAGTGGAAAACAAATTGTCAATGATGCCTTTTCGGCAGGTCTAATTGTTGGGGGGAAATTCTAAATAATAATAGTGACTTTTCTGTTGAAATATTGAAGGTAATCAAAGTAAAGAGAAAGCAAAGTGAAAATCATCAGCCACATTGGTGTGGGGTGGGGGATGGGAGGTATACTGGGTTCTTGGTGGTGGAACATGTACACTGGTGAAGAAATGGATGTTTAATCATTTTATGACTGAGACTTAGAGTTAACAAAGCTCAGTCAATCACAGTGCACACATTTACCTAGATCATAGAAAAATACTTTGAAAAAGACAGAATATAACACAAGAAAGTTAAAATGATTCTGCTAAAGGTCAGATAGTATTTGTTCAATAAAACCTAATAATATCTCTCTTACTATGGCAAGGGAGCTTTACAAATTATAAAGTTAATAACTAATGAAAATTCTAAGCTGTTGGGATCTGAGCAGACACTCAGACCTCAGAGCTAGCAGATTCCATAGCCAGAGAGCTAGTCGCTGTCACTGTCATCCCATTGCTCATCGATTTGTTCGAGCAGGCACCAGTAACATCTCTCATTGTGAGACTTATTGTTACTATTTTTGGCATATCCAACATGCCACGGGTAGCTTACCAGGCTCTGCCGTGCGGGTACGATACTCTCAGTAACTTGCTGGGCTCTCTGAGAGGGGCGGAGGAATCGAACACGGGTCGGCCGCAGGAAAGGCAAACGCCCTACCGCTGTGCTATCACTCCAGCCCAGAGAGCTAATACAGAACTTAAAACACTTGCCTTACGCATGTCTGCCCTCTGTTCCATCTCCAGCACCTCATCTTGGTCCCCCTAAGCACCCCCAGGAATGATTCCTGAGCAGAGAGTCAGTCTGGAGTCAATCCGGAGCACAGCCACATATGCCCCAAAATCAAACAAAATTCCCGAATGGGATTCTTTAATCTATTTCCATATCTCAAAATCATTGACACACCAGGTCGGGAAATGGCTCTACCATTACCCAGGTCCTCAAAGAAAAATCCTGAGAAACCCTCTGTAAAGGAATCCCTCTAATCTATCATGTTTCAAATCCCTTTGAGTCACATACACTCACTCACTCTTACACACACACACACACACACACACACACACACACACACACTCGTCCTCTTCATACTTGGGACTGACCTCGCCACTTGATCCCTAGCACTAGAGCGTCCCCCAAGCACCACCAGGCAAAGCCTTAAAGGCCCCTGGTACCTCAGGATCAATGCAACACTGTATCCTCTGACCCTTGCCAGAGGGCCACAGGACCCCCCTCAAGCACTATTTAGAGGCTCCTAACCTCTCCCAAATAGATATAACAAAACACAGATCTAATGATGTTGCTATCTTCAGTGTCCTCGATTGGCCTTTTGTCTTTGGAGTAAAGTTTGAAAAACCCAAACCACATCTGATTTCCTGTGTGTTCTCAGGCTTTTGTACTTCATCCACATCTGCTTGCTTTGAAGCCCTGGGCTTCCTTCTTTCCCTGGGCTTGGTTGCCCATGGTACACATGTCAATACCTCTTATTTGGTCCCAATCTTCATGCCCATCCTGTGCTTTTTAATTTCTCCTTATGTTCCTGAAGGTGGGGGGTGGGGGTTATGAGTTTTGCTCGCTATACAGATTGGATGCACAGAAATATTTATTTCTTACATCTCAGGGACTCCGTGACAGGCTGTTTTCACTCGGGGCACCCCAGGGGGGCGGTGAGAACTCTCCCCTCCCCAAGGAACCCAGCCCCAGCAGCCGACCTCCACTACCCAACTGTAGCCATGCTCCAGGCTGCTTTCTGAACACATTATAAGACACTTCATACCTGTTTTCCATAATTGCCACACCATATTTGATGGAGTTCAGACAGTAGGCAACAAATCATAGAGTTATATATATATATATATATATATATACACATTTTTATATACATATATATTTTGGAGAGCCCAGCAAGCTACCAAGAGCATCCCGCCCACATGGGCAGAGCCTGGGAAGCTACCTGTGGTGTATTCGATATGCCAGAAACAGTAACAATAGGTCTCATTCCCCTGACCCTGAAAGAGCCTCCAATCATTGGGAAAGACAAATAAGGAAAGGCTGCTAAAATCTCAGGGCTGGGAGGAATAGAGACTTTACTGGTGCCCACTTGAGCAAATTGATGAACAACCGGATGACAGTGACACAGTGATACCATTTCTTACCATGGTTTGGAGTAACAGTAAAATTAAATGGAATTTGAGAGTGAGGCTGTCTATAGCTTCCTGACACAGCATCCAAATAAGAAACAAGCCCAGTGATTGGGTCACTTGTGCCAATCCCCTCACTTGTCTAATGGCAGACCTGATATTAGAATCCCCTCATCCCAACAACCAATCTCCAGGGCTCCAGGAGGAGAGCGGAGACATGAGACTCTCCCTTTGGCCTAAATGTTGGGTAGAGTAAAGATGAGAGAATGAGCACATATCTAGTGTGAGATTCTTTATTTCTTTTTTATGTGCTGATTGAATGACAGGGCAAGATGAAGCAGATACAGTGACATGATGGACACTGGCAGGCTATCGGGCAGTTTATAAATCATTACTGCATTTTCTTTATTTTCTCCCCTTTTGTTTTTTTTTTTCTTCTGTGACACCTAGCAGTGCTCAGAGTTTACTTCTGACTCTGTGCTAACAATCCACTACTGGTGTGCTGGGGAAACATGTAGCACTGAAGAAGGAACCAGAAATAGCTACATGCAGGGCTTACTCACTGCACTATTTCTCCAATCTCATCTACTTTTATTTTAATCCCTCTTAGATGCCCAGTGAGAGCTTTTTATGTGACTGTGTCCACTCACATAGAGTTTCCAGTTTTCCCTTCTGCTTTGAGAGTCTGCCTGGAGTCCTGTGGTTATCTGTTTGGAAGTTCTAAGCTGTTGAAACCCATCACTTTGTGGTTTGAGAAAGGCCACAGCAGAGCCCTTCTGATGGGCCCTGGAGAAAGGGAAAGGAAAGTACCTAATGTTTACGTTGTCAGCGCTTATAGTAACTGGAAAACATCTGTTCCTTTCCCAATTTAAAGAAGAGGCAATTTAGGCCAAGAGAACTTAAGGAATTTTATTAAGAGCTCTGTGGGAAAAAAATAAGCCAGAGTGGTTTAGGTCAGCAGAGACACCAGCCTTGATACATCAGCCTGGAGCAGATGCATCAGCCCTGAGACACCCACTAACACAAAGGGCAAGGGGGAGACACTGCAGGGCGGCTGGGAGACCCTCTTCTTGTGAGGGGTGACATGCGCCTTGGAAATAAGGGTACTTTGATGAAGGGAATAAAGGAGAAGCTTCCACTCCCCACCTGTGAGGTGGTGATGTGTAATGTGTATTTGATCTTTGTCCAGATTCCCAATATAAAACTTCCACAGCCTTTGGAAATTCCTAAGTAAATAAGACACTGGGTTCAAAGGTTTATCTTTGGCCCATCCCTGACACAGAGCTTTTACATCCCCTGAACATTCCTAAGTGGTGAGAGTACTAGGAGCATCTTTAGTTCTCGTACAGTGACTCGGGGTGGCTTCCTGGGAGGGTGGCTGGTCATCAGAAAACCTAAACTGTGAGTAGGAGCTTGCCTTCTACTCTACTTCTCAAAAGAGGGAAGGAGGGTAGAAATAGAATTAGTGGTCTAGGGCCAGAGAGATAGGTTAAAGGTTAAAGCGGTTGCCTTGCAAACCTGCTTTCATCCCTGGACTTCATAGTGTCCCCTGAGCACTGCCAGGAGCGATCCCTGAGTGCTGAGTCAAGAATAAAGCCTGAGCACTGTGGATGTGGCCCCCAAGAAGAAAAAAAAGATGATCTATCATATTGGAGACTCCAAAAATATTCCACATGTAGGAGTTGGGGAGATAGTTGAACAGTCAGTGCACATGCTTTGCATGAACTAGGGCCCAAGTTTGACCCGTGGTAGTGTATGGCCCCCGAGCACTGCTGGGTATGGCCCTGAACCCCCCCACCCAATCCCATACTACCCTGGTGGTTTCTGGCACTGCAGAGGCCCGAACACCACTGCATCCACATGCCCTTGCTTTGCTTGATCCTGTTGGCTGAGTATCACCAGGAGGGTTTCCCAGACTTTCTGAGCACCACTTGGGGAAACCCCCAAAATTTCCACAAAGAAGATATTCATAAGGATTTGGTGCACACATTCATACAGTAGGATAATGCATCCCAACTGTAGAGGGGGAAACAATCCTTTTCTTGGGACCCCCCCACCCCAAGACCTCCACTTATATATTCCTCTATCAGCACCCTGTGTTATATCCCTCAACAAATAGGTAAGACTAACCATTTCCTTGAGCTGTTCTAGCAAAGAACTGAATCCATGGGGAAGAGAGCCGGACCCTCCGACATCCAATATGAAGCCAACATTGGACACAGGTGTCGAGTGACTTGGGACTTAATACTTGAGATTGGCACCTGAATGGAGGAGGGATGTCTCACGGGAACAATTCTCCCACCCCGCCCCACCGTGGGTTATCCCTCAAGGTAATCGAGTCAGCACAATGCTGCATTGCAGTGAATGTCACAGTGCTGTAAATGTCCTCAGCTGCTGTCACAGTGAATGGTTCGCTGTGGGAACAGTGACGAGAAGTGTCAGAAGTGAGGCGGATGTGGTTGTCAGGGGAAACAGAAAGAAACAAAGAAACCCAGGTGGGAAGATGAGTAGCTGTCTCACACAGTTGCCCAGGCAGGACCCCTCGGGAGCACAATAACTGCACATTTTGTTGGGGGTTACGGAAGCTCTATGGCATGACACTTCTAGGTCCTCTTGAGGAATCTGTTCTGTTCTTTGCCCTATGTAGTTCTTTGCTTTATGTTGTGATAAAGGAAAAATCATTTGAGTTCCCAAAACCTGAGGTCTTAATTTCTGAGATTTTTGTGGCCGGAGAGGGAGAAGGGGCCTGGCGCTGGTGGACAGTGAGGGTCAGGAAAGTGGGCTCAGTCACACAGTAGAGGGAGAACAGAGACCTAGAGAAGTAGGTTGCCTTCATGGGGGGGGGGGGGGGGGGAGGGTGGCCCTGGGCTGAGTAAGAAGTAGAAAAACTGTGTGAAGTTCTCTGACAGGTACTAGGTTTGAGTTCACACCTGTGTCAATACTTTCTTAAAAGTCTCTTTCCCCAAAAGGGAGGGTGGGTGGTTTCCGGGGCTGGCTGTGAGAATTGAGGACTGATTAGAAATGGGAAAAGGGGCCTCATGGGAGCACGTGTCTATTTCCATTCAAGATCAAGTTGTCCCTAGTATCTGAAAAAGTTGCAGAAACCCAAGGGTGGGGTGTGGATGCCACAGTGAACAACTCGTGCCAGGTGCATCTTAGTCTGCAGAGTAAAACTGACTGTTTCAGATGACTCTTGCAGCTTTTGGATATTTACTGCACAACACACAATATCTCAGGGAAATTACTTTGAGGGGGCAAAAAGTTAATACTGTAGGTAACATGCTTGCCTAGCATGGTAGCTGGCCCGGATGGATTCAATCTTCAGCATCACATATGAGCTCCCCAAGTCCCATTAGGACTGATCTCTGAGCAAAGAGTCAGGAGAAATCCCTGAGCACTGCCAGGTGTGGACCCCAAAACAAAATAACTTATTTTTGAAGTAAATAGATTTTATTTGGAGGGTTTTTTGTTTTTTGACGGGGGAGGGGGGGAGAGAGAGAGAGAGAGTAACGCATTCAAGAAAGAACATGGGCTTCTCCAAGGGCAGAGAGAGCCTTACACACATCCCAGCATTAGACAGGAAAGCATGAAAGTATACGTCTCAAGAGGAGAGATGCGGGCAACACATGTGCTCAGCTATGTGGGCTCAGGCAACATATGTGTGCCAAACAAAATAACTTTTAAGACACTCTAGTACCAACTGTTCTGCTTCACCCTTCTCCAGTAAAGAATGAGAACTTTGTCCTACAGGTTCTGCCTCCTCCCTTGAGTTGGTTCTTTTGATATTTTTCTCTTCCTCATGTTTGCCTAACCAAACCCAGTCCTCCTTACCTCTCCTCCTCTGTTACTCTTATTTTCAGCCCTATGGCTGTGCTTTGGGAAAACCCATCCATCCTGACAACCAGCTTTCTATGAATTTTATGGCAGCTAACATCTGAAGTCTTCAAAGGCCCATGTTAGCCAAAGCAGTTCCATCATATTTCCCTAGTCAGCTGCTGGGATGACCTTTCCGATGCCTCTACACACCTCTTCCTCCATCTTTAGCCTCCCATCTTGTTCTCTCCATTTCTCACGCTCACCTGAAGGCTTCACTTCCTATAGCACAATAGAAGTGGATAGAACCAGAAAAGTGAATTTTATATACTGCCATCTGCACCTCTGCCCACGTGCCTGCATCGGTCCTTAATAATTTGCCTTCCTTCAGTAACACTTGTTCTAATCTAAGACCAACTTGAACACTACTTTTCATTTCTACTGAATCACCGTGAGATACACAGTTATCAGGTTGTTCATGACTGGGTTTCAGTCATACAATGGTGCAACACCCATCCCTTCCCCAGTGTCCATTTCCCACCACCAATGTCCCCAGTTTGCCTCTTGTCACCCTCTCCACTTGAACCTTATTTACCATCCTTTTTGCATTTGGGATGTCACTATTATCTCTTTTTCTCATGAATCATGTATTTCCCATACTTTCCTGCCTTAGTCCAAACATACTATAGTAGTCCCATGTCACATACACATGCAAAATTGGAAAGTCACTTTCCCTCCTAGCTGTTATCTCATTTCTCATTTCCCCTTTTTGTTTTACCTTACCAGAGTTTTTATTCTTTTGAGGTGGGGGAAGATGATCAAAGGCAACAGAGAACTGGTCTGTGGAAAGGAGTTTACCACAGCTTGCCAATGGGAAGGAAAGCACACACTGGTGAAGGGAAGGGTGTGGGGTTGAAACATTGTAACTCATTTTTGAAACACTTGAGGCCCTCTCATCATTGTATTGGAAATCACTGTAGCACTGCAGCACTGTTCAGTCCGTTGTTCACTGATTAGCAGGTACCAGTAACATCTCCATTGTGAGACTTGTTGTTACTGTTTTTGGCATATCGAATATGCCACGGGTAGCTTGCCAGGCTCTGCCATGTAGGCAGGATACTCTCTATAGCTTTCTGGGCTCTCCAAGAAGGATGGAGGAATCAAACCCAGGTCGGCCACGTGCAAGGCAAATGCCCTACCCACTGTGTTATCGCTCCAGTCCAGTTGAAAATCACAGTGCCACAAATAAAATTAAAACAAAAAATAAATGAATAGAATAAAAAGAAGGTACATATATACAATGGGATAATACCCAACATTTAAAGAAGATTAACTCCTTTCATTTTCAACACCAACGTTAAAATAGGAGGGTATATCACTTACAGAAATTAAGTTAGCTGTGAGAAGATAAGTAGGATAACTTCATTTATGTGTGGTACCTAAAGAAACAAAGAAAAACAAACTTTCAGACTGTAAAGACAAAACTGTGGTTACAAGAATGGAGGCAAGAGAAGGGGAGATGGGTATATCAGGTAAAAGGGGCTAATTGTACAGTGATGAAAGAAACAATATTTTGGTGACAAATATCCTGCTGTAGATGTTTATAAGACTTTGGGCCCAAAATTCATGTAATATCATAAACACATACTACTTTAAATTAATAAGGAATAAAATTGACTAGTTTATCTGGAAAAATTTAATTAAAAATTTAAACTATTGTTAGTTTTCTTACCTATAGAAAAATTGATTATAAGTATTTTAGCTTGTAAAAATAAAGAAACCAAAAAGGTATATTGGTTTGTTTCTATGAATATTTATAGATATTTTCCCACAAATTTGATCCATTAAAATGTTATTTCAATGTCATTGATTATGTTCTATCAAACAGTGTTATTCTACAGAGTATTATACTATTAAAAAGCATAAAAGGTTGCACATTTACAAAAGATTCTTCACTTTATTAAGTATTTATGAAAGCCACTCTGTGCAAAACTCTATAGGGGCATGCTGTACTAAGGAAATCAATCAGTGTTTTTAACAAGGAGTATTATTGATTGGCCTTGACCCTTAGCATACAAGTGACGTGACTCCACAGAGTCAACCTAGGGCCACCATGCAATTTCCTTCAGGAAATTCTATATGGGACTTCCAAATATCTCTCTTCCTCTCTCCCTCCCTCTCTTCCTTTCTCCCTTCCTCTCTCTCTTTCTCAGTCTCTCTCTCCCTCCCTTGCTCTCTCTCTCCCTTTCTCCATCCCTCTCTCTCCTCTCTCCTCTCTCCTCTCTCCTCTCTCTCCCTCTCTCTCTCTCTCTCTCTCTCTCTCTCTCTCTCTCTCTCTCTCTCTCTCTCTCTCTCTCTCTCTCTCTCTCTCTCCAGACACACAGGCATGAGGCTCGTTGAACCAGTGAAGCTCTCCCAGGTGCTCTCCACATTATCTTTCTCAGGTCATCAGTGTCCACACACCTTCTTGGCCAAGGTATATCAGGAGCATGTCACAATGTGTAGGCAAAGTTCGGACAGGTATCTGTCACATCCATATGTGCCATAGTCTCACTTCTTCAGGTAACATTTTCAGAAGCATTTACTCTGTGACTCTACTCTCAGTACCCTCTATGATTAGGGCAGTATGTGCCAATCAGATGTCAAAAAATGTTCTCCAGAAAAACCTTGTGATGATGGTCATTTCCCCCTGACTTTCAGATAAGGATTACAGGCCAGGAGGTGACCTTTACTATGGGTTCATGAGTTTTTACACTCACATGTTAAGCATGATCCCTTGATCAATTTTATTCTAGATAACATTGTACCATCAATGAAACGCAGAGACCTTTGTTTACGAGGTTACTCCTTTTGAACAAGAAGTTTTCAACTTATCGTATTAAGCATTTGTGAAAGCACCTGGCTTGGGTGCACGAAGGTTGGGCTCTGAAATCTGGGCCAGATCCCTGCAGTTCTGTTGATTGGCACTAGGAGCAGTTGGGGGCTGAAGAAAGAGAACAGGGGTCAGCCTGTGAGGTAGATGTGTTGAAAGAAGGTCATGAGTATCTTATTTTGAATAGTAAGATGCTATTGAGTTTTGGTTTTAGAATATCATGTTTTGAGTAATACAGACAACTTTGGACTGGTCCTTGCAGGTACTGTTGCCCACTCTTTCTTCTCTATCTGTTCTTTTTTTTGGGGGGTCACACCGGCGATGCACAGGGGTTACTCCTGGCTCATGCACTCAGAAATTACTCCTGGCGGTGCTCAGGGGACATATGGATGCTAGGAATCGAACCTGGGTTGACCACGGGCAAGGGAAATGCCCTACCCGCTGTGCTATTGCTCCAGCCCCCTCTATCTATTCATAACTGTGCTGTGGTCCAGGCTGGTTCTCAAACACACAGGGACACAGCTGCCCCCTTTTCTATTCTAGCTGCTCACTCTTCCTTGTGCTCCTTCCTCAACACCCTTCCAGTTGATGCCTTTGTTTCTGGAGATTTGTACTCAAAACCAGCTGCTTCTGATTCCCTTCAACCTTCAACCTGCTTATTTCTCTCAATGGCACTAATCGTATCTGAAATACTACATACATAGCTTTTTAGCACATTTTTCTTTTTAATAGTGTCAATATTTTCTGCCCTGTTTCTTTCCTCTTCAGTATTATCCCCCTGTATATTTCTCTCTCTCTCTCTCTCTCTCTCTCTCTCTCTCTCTCTCTCTCTCTCTCTCTCTCTCTCTCTCTCTGCTTTTTGGATGCACAGGGGTTACTCCTGGCCCATGCACTCAGGAACTACTCCTGGCAGTGCTCAGGGGACCACATGGGATGCTGGGAATCAAACCCAGGTCGGCCCCGTGCAAGGAAAATGTCCTACCCACTGTACTCTGCTCCAGCCCCACCCCTTTTATATTTCTTGAGTGTGTGTTAACTCTAACTTTTCATCATTTTAATGCCAGTATAGAGGTGGAATGCCTTGTTTGCTCTGTAAATCACTTCACCTTAGTTCTTAGACTAGTCAGGTTCCATATTTTGAAGATGGCAAATGCTCAAAAACTCCTATAATGGGATGTGTAAAAGAGTTAATTTTAACCACCCTCCAATGCACAAGTAAATTCCTGTTTCAAAGTGATCTTAGTCACCAGTTAATTTCTACACATTTAGTATCCAAAACAGCAGAACTAAGCCAGTATAAAAGCCAGAGATCAAAAGGTTTTTCCTTGAAAATTGTTCTGTACACAGAATACTTTTTTTCCAGGCAAGTGTGTTATTTTGAGGTCATACTCTGCTGTGCTCAGGAGTCATTCTTGGTTCTGTGCTCAGAAGGGACTCCCAGCAGGTGAAAAAAAATCAAACCCAACTACATGCAAAGCAAGTTCCTTAACCTCTATACTATCTTTCTGGCCCCTGTACACAGAAATTGAGTGATTTTAAGAATGGAATTTGTATCCTAGAATGCTTCAGGGACCTGAAATTACATCAAGTACAAATCTAAATTATCTGACTTTGTGGGGCTACCAGGAGCTGATGGAGAAATTCTGGTGTTAGTGCTTTTCAATTAATACCTTAGTACCTCCTCTGGAAAAATTTTAGTTAAAGTCAAAGATTCAAATGAATAGCAATAGATTTCAAAGGTTCTTTCCTAACTGTTCCCATTTTTATTAGATGATGATTCTTGTTTTAGTTTTGTGAAGACAAAAAAGCATCAAGCAAATACAACTTTTTTTTTTCTTTTTGGGTCACACCCGGCGATGCACAGTGGTCACTTCTGGCTCTGCACTCAGGAATTACCCCTGGTGGTGCTCAGGGGACCATATAGGATGCTGGGAATCAAACTCAGGCTGGCTGCTATCGCTCCAGCCCCAACTGAATACAACTTTGAAGAGAGAGTTTGGCAGAGAGTGAGGACAAGCATAGAAAGAACTAAGTATAACAAATAAGGGGGAGGTGTAGGTCTCGTTCAACCATTCTTTGTGGTCCTGTGAGCATTTGTTCATCACCATCAGTGTACTAGGTGCTACACTAGGTATTAGGAAATCAGAGATGAACATTTTAAATATTAGAATAGGGACCAGATCGATGATGCAGTGGGTAGGATGCTTGCCTTGCATGTGACCGACCTGGGTTCAATCCCTGGCATCTCATATGGTCCCCTAAGATTTCCAGGAGTGATCCTTGAGTACAGGAGTAAGCCCCAAGTACCTCGAGGTGTGCCCCCACTGTAATGACAAATAAGATGCTTACATAATGAGAATTATGAAACTGTAATGAGAGCTAAGAACATTTAATGGGGACTGGGAAACTGAAACTGACCCCTAAGTTAAACAAGAGAAGGGAGAAAGAAGCATTCCTAGTCTGACCCCAATCAACCGCACAAATCCAGTAGATTTAAGAGAGCACCCTGGGCCTGAGTGATTTATGGGAGTGCACTGGAAGCAACACCTGATGGCCACACCAAAATGGACAAGATATACTGATGCTGACTGTTTTTCTTTTGGGCACCTGAAGGCCATCCCATGTGGGAATGATGCATTGGTTGTTTTTCTTTTACTTATTCCCTCTATATACCCTGTTTCACAGATAAGAATGTACGTAGATGGTAGCCCACCTTTAGAGGATAAGAGAGAGACCCTCTCAGCAAATGGGGCTCCAAGCCTCTTTCTCTTTCACTTGGGGTCCTCAGCGCTGAGCTTCTAATACACTCACCGTCCTATCCTGAGCTGTCTCTCTCTGTTCCATTCGCAGCTTGCGCCAGCACAACACCACTAAAAAATATGCTAGAAAAAATAAGAAAGATGTAAGAAGAGACTAGCAGGTCCTGTTAGCATGATGAGGCTGGTGGTGCAAGGAAGTTACACCGAATGCAAGAGAGAAAATATCCCCAGTCCTGTGGACCGAAATGTCATGTCCATCTTCTTAGTGTTTCATTAGACAAGTCTTGAGCTAAGAAGAAGGGTTTGGGGATTGTTGGGGAATAGTTTTTCCCGAAGGTGCCCAAACACATTGCACACCAAGGCTGGGCAGACATGGGGCAAAAGATGATGGGTGGGCAGACATCCTCTGGGGCAGCTGATGGCTGTTCACTTTCTGCACCCCCCCCACACACACACACATCTTATAGAGGGTCTTGGCTTACAGGAAGGTCCAATCACATAAAGTTTAGCATTACTGGCCTATTACCTCTCCTACCCTGCTCTGCCCAGATCCAATCTCATTCAAGGCTAGGCGCTGGAGTTAGCATGACCTGATAAGAATAAATGACAGTCTCTGTGTGTTGGGCACATGTGACTAGGAAGTCAAGTGAGGCTCAAGGCCAGACACCTGGTGCTGACACCCTGTTCTTATCAACTTTTCCCAGACACTCCCTTCCGCAGGATCTCGCTTCAGGACCGCTTTGCAAGGTCAGGTCCTAGGTGTTCCAGAGCCTATCACTCTGCTCCACAGGGCATCAGATTGTTCTGGATCAGAATGTTGGTTTTGTCAGACAATGGTGTGGAAACCTGGTTACTGAACTCAAGAGCACAGGTTTCTCATCATTAAGGTGACGTGATCTAAATTAGAGATATAGCACAGGTTTGCCTCACATGAGGCCAACCCCAGCTCAATCCCCACCACCACATGTGGGGCCCCTAGCAATGCCGGGAGTGAACCCTGAGCACAGAAGCAGGACTAAGCAAAGCTGTGTGTGTTCCCATCCCACGGAGAATAAAATAAAAGAATAAAAATGGGCGTCATTGGAGCTCAGTCATATCAGTTGAGGAGAATGCAGCATAAAAATTAAAATTGCAGCATGAATGAATAACTACCTTAAATCCCAGTTCTTTGACTTACTGTCTACACAACTAAGTTATTCATATAAACTGATGTGGTAGATAACATACAATAATTATCAGTGAATTCGTTTATACTTTTGTAAAATTGGTTGTAATGTCTATGCCATTATGATGTACAATTAAAACTTATTAATTTCATTTTGTTACAGTTAATGAATTTTCATTGATACACCCAAAATCCATAGCTTACTTTATCATTCACTATTGATGTTGAACATCCCATGAGTTTTGATACATGTGTAATATCATGTAGCCACCATTATGGTGCCATATAGGGTATTTTTACTGTCCGAAGCGTTCTCTTCAGCCTATTCATTCTTCCCTCCCCTCTACCATGGCAACCATGAACCATTTTATTGTCTTCTTAGTTTTACCTTTTCCAGCATTCATGAACTCACAACACATGGCTCTATAATGATAAACTGCCCTTTAAGGCAACTTTCATGGATTCCCATAAAATGATATGGATTTAATTATATGGATTTACACCTTTTCTTATGTGTCTTTTCATGATGTGATAGCTCACTCTTGTACCACAATTTATTTATCCATCCCCCTATTAAAAGACATCTTGTTAACTTTTAAGAGTGAGAAATTATAACCCAAACTATTAGAAACATCCAAGCGCAGGGTTTTTTAAAAACAAAAAATGAACAATTCAAGTAGGAAATAGGAAGGAGCATAGTTGCTGAATTGTACAGTATGATTCCTTTCTACATAAACTATTATATTGTATCAGTCTTCTGAGAGTTGGGTATTTATCATCAAAATTGGAGATATCTTCAAACTAATGGCTAAAGTAAGGAGGACTAAGAAATAGATAACATTTAAAATATTGAGCTAGAGGAATATTTTTCTCTAGCAGGCAGGGCACTTTCCTTACACAGCATGGACCCAGGTTTGATTCCCAGCACCAGGTATGGTATGCTCCTCCCTGAACCCCCTCACAGAGCCAGAAGTAGGCCCTGAGCACCATGGGGAGTGGTGCAAAACCAAAACCAAAAAAGCTTCAGTTTCACTTTGTGGTAATAGTTGGAGGGAATACAACAAAACTTACATGTAATGTTATTTTAATTTAGCAAATCCAAGGGTTTTTTTCTTGCTGTTGTTGTTGTTTGCTTTTTGAGTCACACCCAGTGATGCACAGGGGTCACTCCTGGCTCTGAACTCAGGAATTACTCCTGGCAGTGCTCAGGGGACCATATGGGATGCTGGGAATAGACCCCGGATCGGCCGCGTGCAAGGCAAACGCCCTACCCACTGCGCTATCACTCCAGCCCCTTAGCAAATCCAAGGTACAATTATTTATTAAAGAAAGAAAAGATAGAGAGGGAGGGAGGAAGGAAGGAGGGAAGGAAGGAAGGAAGGAAGGAAGGAAGGAAGGAAGGAAGGAAGGAAGGAAGGAAGGAAGGAAGGAAGGAAGGAAAAGAGGGAGGGAGGGAGGGAGGGAGGGAAAAAAGAGCTAGGGAAGGAGGGTGGGAGGGAAAAAAGAGCTAGGGAAGGAGGGTGGGAGGGAGGGAAGGAAGGAAGGAGGGAAAGATGGAAGGAAGGAGGGAGGGAGGGAGGGAGTAGGAAAGGAGGGAAAGAGGGAAGGAGGGAAGGAGGGCCCCTTCTGGCCTCTTTGCGTGGCACAAACTGCCTCCAGATGGCGCCAAAACACAGCAAGTTCCTACCAGCGTGTAACCCAAGGGAAGTCAAAATACGAGGGTAAAGGGTAGAGCACCTACCAAGTTGCCGACCAAGAGATGTCAGTGTGGCCTGTTCATTTGTTGTTTTGACCATCTTTAAAATTTGCACTATATGGGGCCGAAGAGACAGTACAGGGGGCAGGTCACTTCCCTTGCACGCAGCAGACCTGGATTTGAACACCTGAGCGCCATGGGAGTGATTCCTGAGAGCAGAGCCAGGAGCCAGGCAGCTGCGGTTCAAATTCTCCCTCCCCAGATTTTCACTTCATGTAATAATTAATAACCTGACTCCTTAGGTTTAATAATCTGAGTCCTTTACCAAATTTTAAGAGAAAGGAAATATGAATGATGTTTTGAATAATGACAGTAACGGCCAGTACTTATCCACTCACTATTCACCTGCTTCTTACAAAGTGCCATAAAATTAATGAGAATTGGAAGAATTGAGGATTTTCTTTAAAGAATATTTACTGTGTGTTGGAATATGACAGTTTGACAAATGACCAATTTTCAGAGCTTCGCAGCATATAAATTCTGCTCCATGAGAAATCGTATTTAAGCATATTTTATCTGAACACGTGCAGTTAGAGAATTCACGAGAGTTTTCTTTTAGGTTGCCCATACTCTCCTAGCCCATAAACTCCCTAAAGGATCTGTTAGAGGCCAGCCAGGGCAGGGCAGGGCAGGGCAGGCAGTTAATCATTTATAAAACCATGAATCAGTCCCTGGGCTGCCATTAGCTGAGCCTTTCTTTCTACCACAACTCTGGGTTTATGCTGATTACAGTAACTATGGATCCAGCTGCCATCTGATTTTAGATACTTGTCCTCTGGGTCCAGACTTGATGAAGCACAAATGACTGACTATGCTTCTTGGTTACACAGGTTCAAAATTGGATGAGTAAATTAGCCCTGAAATTTGGGTGGAGAGGGTGCGCTGTCATGGAATCCTTGGATGAAGTTCCACTGGGCGGGTCCTTGGAAAAGCTTTGATGACTCCTGGAGAGAAATGCTTCACACAGGAGAGAAATGAAGAGATTACTGAGCCATTGTGCCTTGAACTGTAGAGACGACATTCTCCTTTCAGGAAATGTCAGCAAAATACTGAGTAATGAACTAAAACATCAGGTATAGTTATATCATTGTATCACTGTCATCACTGTCATCCCATTGCTCATTGATTTGCTCGAGCGGGCACCAGTAACATCTTCATTGTGAGACTTATTGTTACTGTTTTTGGCATATCGAATATGCCATGGCTAGCTTGTCAGGCTTTGCCGTGCGGGCGGGATACTCTCGGTAGCTTGAGCAGGACATATTTTAAAAATCTGTATCTTTCTCCACTGACCTCCTTATTAATTTGATATTTTAGCATGCTATACACACACAGACACAAACACAAATACACATACACAAGATCTATAGTCTTGGTTTTGAAGGGGAAAAATATATTATTAAATTCAGCTGGAAATATAGTTTCACGGTACTTTCAAAAGGCACACATCCCCAGAATCATCTTGCCCATCTCTCAAAAAAATACGTGATTTTTGTTTAAGTTTTCCTCACTGATTTCTGGAAGTCTTAGTAAATAATTAAGCCTGGCATATGATAGAATTGGTAGACATTAATACAATGTGTACGCATATTTCTTTTTAATGATCTGCAATTAAAATGAATCTTAAAATGAGATACAGAATACAAAACAATAAATGGAGGGGTGAAATTCTTTATTTGAGGGGCCAGAGCGATAGTACAGCTGGTAGGGCACTTACTTTGTAAGCCAGTGGGTTCAGTCTGCAGCACCACATATGGTCCCCCAGTCCCACCAGGAGTGATCCCTGAGAGCAGAGCCAGGAATAGCCCCTGAGCACTGTCAGGTGTGACTCTAAAACAAACAAACAGATAAATAAATAAAAAACACTTTGAATAAGAGATGTGTAGTAGATCACTAGAGATGGAAGTGTGGGTGCAGGAGTTTGCACAGAGCACAAGAAATTGCAGTTTTCCTGTGCAGTATCTTGGGCTATTTGTATATCACTTGTATCACTTGTCATCCTGTTGATCTTCGATTTGTTTGAGCAGGCGGCAGTATCGTCTCCATTTGTCCCTGTCGCATGCTAGTGTAGCCCTGTGATATTTGCTCATTCCAGGCACAGGAAGCAACCATATATATATATATATATGTATTTATAATATATTTATATATTATATATAAATCCTGTTCCTGGGTTTATATATAATATATAAATATATTATGAATACATATATTATATATGGTCAATATATATAAAGACCATATATACATATATATGTATATATGCACATATATATGTGTGTGTATACACATATATATCATTGTCACTGTCATCCCGTTGCTCATTGATTGTTCGAGCGGGCACCAGTAACGTCTCTCATTGAGAGACTCATTGTTACTGTTTTTGGCATATCCAATATGCACAGGTAGCTTGCCAGGCTCTGCCATGCGGGCATGATACTCTCAGTAAGCTATTCGAGATGGGCGGAGGAATCGAACACGGTTTGGCTGTGTGAAAGGCAAAAGCCCAACCACTGTGCTATTGCTCCAGCCCGTATATATATCCCATATATATATATATATATATATAGAGAGAGAGAGAGAGAGAGAGAGAGAGAGAGAGAGAGAGACCTTGCCCTTGAGATGCAGCCTTCCCTCAGAGACAGGGGGTTTCAAACCTGAGGCTTCTCTTTGAGGGGACTGTCTGAAGAGGCTGATGGCCCCAGGCTTGGTCACCTTTTTAAAAAATTTTTTAATTTTTTATTTTAATGAATCACTGTGAGATACAGTTACAGACTTACAAACTTTCATGATTGCGTTCCAGTCCAACAAAGTTCAAGTACCCATCTCTCCACCAGTGCCCATTCTCCACCCCCAGTGTTCCCAGTCTCCCTCCCTCCACCCCCACCCCTTCCCACCCCCTGCCTCTGTGGCAGGCACATTCCCTCTTACTCTCTGTGTCCTTTGCCCTAAGTAAATGATGGTTAGAGGGCTCGCTCGGGATAGTAGATGCGTGCTGAAAGTAGACTATGGACCCAACGTGATGGCTGCTTGCTACCTGGTCATCTTTATTGCACAGAAGCCATGGGCTTGCTTCTGGATTAAGCTAAGGGAGAACACCTGATTTCCCTTCACCCTTCACTCCTCTGTGCAAGACAAAGGAGAGAATGAATTCTAAGGATGCCTCCCCATTTGTATTGTCCCCTGGCGTGCCTGGGGACCATATCGAAGTGTGGACTGTGTTGGAGCTGGGCTGGAGGGAGGTCAGTGAGCCTACGCTTTAGCAAGTTCCCAGTTGCTGCTACTGCTGCTTAGAGGGTTTCATTTTGAGTTGTGAGGATCGAAAGCAGTAAACCTGGGGAGTTTTACAAAATATGCGTGCTTATCTCCCCCCGCCCAGGAAAAACTCATCTTACCTAATACAAAACTGAAAAAGTCCCTCCCTCCCTCGACTCTTATCACGGAGGTTTGCTTTGTTGTGCATAAGCTCTGAAGACCAACCCAGCACTTAGAGACCATTCTAATCAATGAACACCTAGCACAACACTAGCTATCACATCTCAGCGTGTCATCAGTGGGGCACTGCACGGTAATTAGGACAAGTCCTAACCGGACAATAACACATTATTCACATTGCTTTTACACAGAGCGCTTCTTTAGGATTACTCCTCTTATTTGAACACATTCCTTCCTGGCCGTGCATGATCATGATCTCACTCCCTGGGGCATGGGAATACCTTTGCACCAGTGGATGTGTTTCATGCTGTGGTACAGAATTCCATAGTCTAGAGAAAGTATAACCCAGTATGTAGATGCTTTGAATTTTCATGTGGGCTTCACATAATGAACTTTGGGGAAAGTAGAAAGAAGTTTGACAGGTACATAACTAAAGAGAAGAAAATGGAGTCAAAGATAGAATCAAAACTTTCCAGAATGACAATGTTGTCTTGGCCAGCTGCTTCCTTCTTGGGCGCCGTTGATGGAGGACTGGCTCAGGTGGTATGTGTTGGTATGATACATGACAGGGCCAATTCACATTCTTCAGGAAGACAGGGAGTAAACTCCTTACGACACCTGCTGCTGACAGACTAGGGAGCGCAAGGAGTGATCCAAAAGGTGCTGATAAAACACCCACCTCAGATGAAACTTGGCCTACACCTACCCCATGAAGCTGAGCTAGAGCTGAAGGGGCCTTAGACGTGAAATCATCTCAGCTTTGCTTAGACGCAGAGTGAGTCTCAGGTAAATCACAGCCAGGCCACAGAAAAGGTGAAGCAAAACTCCCCCAAAGTGAGCAAATGATCTGCTTTTCTTAGGAACCCATTACACACACACACACACACACACACACACACACACACACACACACACACACATACCTCTTGGAGAGCCCAGCAAGCTACCACGAGTATCCCGCCCACATGGGCAGAGTCTGGCAAGCTACCTGTGGCGTATTCGATATGCCAAAAACACTAACAATAGGTCTCATTCCCCTGACCCTGAAAGAGCCTCCAATCATTGGGAAAGACGAATAAGGAGAGGCTGCTAAAATCTCAGGGCTGGGAGGAATGGAGACGTTACTGGTGCCCGCTTGACTAAATTGACAACAGCATGACAGTGACAGTGATCCTAAATCAGCATATTTCAGGACAAAGGAAAAGACGAATTTATCCAACTCAGGAATAGCAGAATGTATCTCTCCCAAATATGCTACTAAGCTACTATTTGGAACTGAAAGCAATAGAGAAGAAACTCATTACTCTCCCTCATTTTCCCAAAAAAAATAAACCTGTGCCCAGCCCCCTCTGCCAAGAAGGGAACATGTCCATCACCAGAGACCCTCAGCTGCCAGGGACCAGCACCAGCAGAACTTAACAACCCCCCAGCAGGCCCGTCTCTTCCCTGAGAACCCCCATACGTGTAATTTCGCATGGTTTGCTGTTCTGGAACCCCAAAACCCTTTGTCTTATCACTTCTCCACCAATTGCTTCTTTTTTTTTTTTTTTTTTTGCTTTTTGGGTCACACCCGGCGATGCACAGGGGTTACTCCTGGTTCTACACTCAGGAATTACTCCTGGTGGTGCTCTGGGGACCATATGGGATGCTGGGATTCGAACCCAGGTTGGCCGCGTGCAAGGCAAACACCCTACCCGCTGTGCTATCGCTCCAGCCCCCACCAATTGCTTCTTTGTGTAGCAAGTTCACGCCCACCCCACATCCCAAATACTTTGGCTTCCTCACCCCTGAGCGCTCTTAGCAGAATATCCCAGCAGGTTAACAAGCCTGTGTTTGTTTTTCCATGTGTAATCTGCCATTTGTTAGTCACAGGAACAGGGGGCCCACTAGAGAACAGATTACCCCTCGCCGCTGTTGGGCTGATCAATGCATGAAACTTTACCAATAGAACCGATTCCCTTTGGGAAATAAAAAGATAAAATAAAAAGTCACACATCTAACATGGCTGCCTAAACAAACCCAGAGGCAATCGCGTAAATGGTGTTTTGATGCTATTATGGAGAAGTGAAACTCTGGGGAAAGGAAAGTAGCAACAACAGTCCAGAATAAAGGAATAAAATCATAAATAATGATATTTCACAAGGAGAAGAGAAACAACATGTTTCTCTGGGGGCATCTCCTACCACAGGGAGGTCAGTTGGGTTTTGACCCTGTGTTCCTGGGGTGGGAGGAAGGGAGGTGACAATGTTTAGAAGGCACTTAGAAAGCCAGTCATTAGAGTTAAGACCTCAAATTAGCAACTTCTTTCACTTAGTCAACATCTAGCAGTAGTTCATTTCATTGTATCATTTAGTCAACATCTAGTATCATTTCATTAACACCTGGTACTAGTACACAGTTTCATTTAGTCAACAGTCTAGCTCGCTTCATTGCCTCAAAAACATTCTTTTTTGTTAGTTTGTTTGGCTCCACACCTGGCAGTGCTCATGGCTTACTCCTGGCTCTGTGCTCAGCGATTACTCCTGGAGGGAATCAGAGGACCATATGTGGTGCTAGGGATTGAACTTGGGTCAGCTGCATGCAAGGCAAGTGCCCTGTCCACTGTACTAATGCGCCAACCCCCAACAATATTCTTTTCTTTCACCACCAACATTCATTTTAAAAACAATTATTTTTATTAAATCACTGTGAGATTGACCCTTACATGATTGGGTTTCAAGCATACAGAATTCCAGTACCCATACCTCCACCAGTATATATTTTCCAGCACGAGTCCCCAGTTTTCCTCCCATCACGCTCATCCACCCACCCCCAGCCTGCCTTTATGTCAGGCACTTTTCTTCTCTCTCTCTCTCTCTCTCTCTCTCTCTCTCTCTCTCTCTCTCTCTCTCTCTCTCTCTCTCTCTCTCTCTGCCCTTTTGGACATTGTGCTTTGCAATACAGATACTGAAAGGTTATCAAGTAAGGTATATCCCCTTACCTACCCAGTATCACTGTCATCCCATTGCTCATCGATTTGTTCAAGCGGGCACCAGTAACGTCTCATTGAGAGACTTATTGTTACTGTTTTTGGCATATACAATACGCACGGGTAGCTTGCCAGGCTCTGCCGCACGGGCTCGATACTCTCGGTAGCTTGCCGGGCTCTCTGAGAGGGGCGGAGGAATCGAACTCGGGTCGGCCATGTAAAAGGCGAACGCCCAACCTCTGTGCTATATTATTGTCATAGTGGTCTCTCCTCTATCTTACCTACAATCTCCAACATTTCTTATAAACTTCTACTTAATTTTTTCCTGGCACATCATATATTTTTTCTTTTCTCAAAGCACCGTAAGTCACAATCCATTCTGACACTCTATACCCTCTCCACCTCCATTGTCCCAGTATCCCGGCCACCCACCCCACCCATCCTCCACTCTTGACTCACACACCCCCAAACTCAGTTCTATGTACCAAGTCTCAGGTTCTGTTGTCTTTGGGCATTTAATATTTCCTGAGTGTATCTTTTTATATCCCACAATATATTCATTCTTTTTTGTTATTTTCCATTCTGCCTAATTACAAAGAAATTTTCAAGTCAGAGAACAAGATTGAGGAGTTTCTTATTAAGCTAGTCAAGGAGCCTGAGCAATGAAGCTTTGACAGCAGTCAGATGAGAACATTCCACACCATCTTCCCAGCCACTCATCTCCCCAAGGAATATCCAGTTGGCACCTCTAACTGTGACTGCTTCTAACTGTGACTGTCCAGCTGCCCCAGGCTCTCCCAGGGGTGCATGCTGAGGGGAAATCCCACCCCCCTGCAGTGACACCCTCCAGTGTCTTCTGAGTCCTCGGGCAGAAATCACTGTTGCCTAATGAGTTTTTAGCATTTGAGGGCTTAGATGCAAGACCCCAGGACCACATTTTAAAATGTTGATGTTGTTTACTTGGGGACAACACACAATAATGCACAGGAGCTACTCTCTGCTCCGTGCTCAATGTATGTGTTCCGTGTATTGAGCTATCTCTGGCTACTCCAGCACCACTTCTGATGAATTGATTGATTTTGTTTTTTTAGTCACTCCCAGCTGTGTTCATGAATTACACTTGGCTCTGTACTTGAAATGAATTAAGCCAGGCTGTTGCATATAACTCAGTCTATTGAAAACCCCAGTACTATTGTTTATTTTATGTTATTTATGTGTGTGGTATTTGGGACTCCACCCAATGGTGCTCAGGGCTTATTTCTGTGTCTAAAATCGGGGATAACTCCTACTGGTACTTAGAAGACTATATGTGGTGCCAGGAATTCAAACCAGGGTGGGCTGCATACTGGCAGATGCCTTACATACTGTACTGTCTTTCTGTCCCCCGCCCCATTTTTTTATATTTGAAATCACATCCAGCAGTGCTCACTGGTTATTTATGTCTTTATGTTCTGGAGTAACCCTTGGCAGTGCTTAGAGGACCCTATGAGGTACTGGGCATCAATGCAGGAGTGGCTAAATATTAGGCAAGCACCTTACTTCATGTACTACCTCTTTGATCAAATTTGCTTGATTCCGTAAATGTTGATAGGCTTTATACAGTATCATCACTCTCTATCCAATACCCAAGGACCAGTATCCCTCTACCGATGTCCGTAAAACTCTTCCCATCCACAACCTCTGACCTGTAACCTCAGTTTCGACTTCAGAGTCTGAGGGTTTGTTTCATTGTACCTCATCTAACCACTTGCTTTGTTTCTGTAGCCACTATATATATAACCATATACCACCACACACAGATGAGGTCATCTGCATATTTCTTTCTCCTTCTGACTTATTTTATCAATTTGATTTTAAAGAAGGGGCCAGAGCGATAGTATAGCTGGTAGGACATTTGCCTTGCACGCGGCTGACCAGAGTTCAATCCCCAGCATCTCATATGGTCCGCCACGCACTGCCAGGAGTAATTCCTGAGTGCAGAGCCAGAAGTAACCCCTGAGCATCGCCAGGTATGACCCCAAGAGCAAAACAAAAACAAAAACAAATTTTACGGAAGTATGAAATTATACCCCGATGATATATGAAATCTACATCAACATTACCTCAATGAAATATTTTTACAGATTCAGTTTAGTGTTAATGTTTTCATTCCTCCATAAACAAACATTTTTCAGCCCTTGCAGTGTGTCTGAAATGAGAATATATAGATGAAAAAGATACTGCTAACTTTTGAGGAATTCACAGTCTAAAGGGAAAGCATACACGTGAAAACCAATGTGCTCTTTTTCTTCTTGATTTTATAAACTGAAATAACATTCATTTACAAGATTGCAAATGTTTCTATATTTTAAAATGTTCATGTTGCTCCCCACAAAAGGGCCCCAATCCCTCCACCTTGGTACTTTGGCCTTCCTCCATCACTTTGGCCCTCTCAGCCACCTCAGTTCTGTGGTCAGGGTCTAAGTTTCCGCTGGGACATTGATTCCTTGCTTTGTTTCCTTATACCACACGTGTGGCTGAGCTTATATAGTAGCACTTCTTTTTTAAAAAGAGAAATTTCTGGGTTTTCCAGGTCTTCTTTTCCCTAGGATTTCTATGTTCCCTTAGGACATTGCTGAATCCTTCTCTTGCGCTGACCTTGCATAGCAGTACTTGGTTTGCATTAATCTTGCAATCTGCTGCACCACACATAAAAAAGTGGTGGGTACTGAAACAGGAAATAAAGAATTTTTTAAAAGCAGAAAAGTCCATGTGAGTTGTATTTCTGGAATACATAGGGAAGTGTGCTTAAAAACATAGGTTCTGAAGGTGTAATCAAACTGGTTTGAAATCCATTAATTTATCATATGACATTAGGAAATATACAAATCCTCCCTGTATCTAATGTCTCATCTAAAATTTAAAGACTATATATATTTTTTCAATTTGTAGAGCAATTTATATGTATATATGACATATGGGCTGCACAATAGCACAGTGGGTAGGGCATTTGCCTTGCACATGGCTGACCCGGGTTCGATTCCTCCATCCTTCTCAGAGAACCCAGCAAGCTACCATGAGTATCCTGCCTGCACAGCAGAGCCTGGCAAGCTACCTGGGGCATATTCAATATGCCAAAAAACAGTAACAATGAGTCTCACAATGGAGACATTACTACCGGTGCCCACTCGAGCAAATCAATGAGCAACGGGATGACAGTGATACTGTGATATGACATACATGATTATATATGATATAATGTGTGCATATGATATACATAAAATCTGATTCCCCAGTTCCTAGTTTCTTAAACGGTGGGCTCCAATAGGGTCCATACAGGATCACATAACTGAATATGGAGTTGTGAAGGATTTGACAGCCAGGCCAGAGACAGCTCAAATGAGCTGGTGTCCCTGCTTTGCATGAAGAGGCCTGGGTCTGATCCGAAGCACTGCATGAAGCCCTGAGCACTGCCAGGAGTAACCCCTGGGCACAGATCAGGAGTTGCCCCTGCCCACCAAGGAGTGCGGCCCTCAAAGAACAGGACAAAACAAAACAAAAAGTTGGCAACAATAAAATGTTTCTGAACATGCAACAGCCCAAAATTAATTCAAAGCCAACTGATTAATGAGTCCAAGGTGTTGCTGGCAGCATTCATCCCTGGTGCTGTACTTTTCAGGCAAAAAGTGGGCAAGGGGAAAAGGTGTAAGTAGTTCTGGTCTGATGGTCTGATGCTAGCGTGGGGTGGGGCCCTATTTTACTCAAATCAGACCCAGCCAAGGCTGTCAGACCAGACGCAGCAAATAACCCCACAAACAATTATGCCTCCAAATTAAGAATAATCTCGGAAGGTGGTAGGTAATTAAGGTCTCAATCAAACAACATTGTTCAGAGGTTTCCTCACCTCCTCCCTTAAATTCACATGCCCCATAGATCCCACCAAAATATAAACAGAAAAATAAGTCAGTGGGGATGTGGCTTAGGGAGCACAAAAAAGACAAACAGAAAAAACAAAGTCTTGAAAGAAGGAAATCTAGCAGCATTCAGAGAAACTAACAACTGAAAACCAACCCCCTGTTCTCCATTCTTTTCTGTTCTTCATCTGATTCCCAGGTTCGATCCCCAATACAGATGATCCCCCAAGCACCACCAGGAGTAATTCCTGAGTGCAGAACCAGAAGTAACTCCTGAGCATTGCCAGGTGTGACCCAAAAAGCGTGTGTGTGTGTGTGTGTGTGTGTGTGTGTGTGTGTGTTGCAGCTGGAGGGAGCCAGAAAATCAGTAGAAAAATAGACCGTTGCTATTCACTGTCTGCTGGTTTCTGAAGCTGTGCAACTTAACTCCATTGGAAAACAACGTTCTAGGAAATTCTCTCCATGTTACACCCTAGAAAAGCATGGCTCCCCCAAGGATTTCTAGATTCTCTGAATCCCTGTCTTTTCACTCTCCACACTATTATGCAAATTTTGACTTTGAGGCTTTTTAGCTCTAGTTTCTCCCATTGCTTTGGATGAGTCTCTCTCTCCCAGTTGCCTTGGGAGTCAGAAATCTTATAATTGTTATATCCCCAGAAACAATGATCATATTATTTACGTTATATGTTAGTCACAGTTTCAGGGCTGACCAGAGGTCCTGCCAAAGGCAGCCTTAAACAGTCGCAGCTGGTATCACCATGGGACTCATTCCCACTGAGTGCTACTGGTTGGACTATAGGGGCGGAGGGTGAGCAACTACTCACGGGCCGTTGACCATGAGCTGGTGTTTTAAATCTGAACCAGGCCATGAGATCCTTGAAATGGGAAGTAGAGAGAAACAGGCAAAATTAGCACCAGGAACTAATGGTGAAGCGACACACAGATGAAGCCAGACAATATGACTATATTTATGATACGTCATGGCTAATGAATGACTCATGAGACAGCAGAAACTATGAGGAATAAGAATCACTGACAGAAGAAAAGGTATTCAGAGTAGAGAGGGGAAGCAAATTACATGAATGGTAAACAGAGGAAACACGTAAAATATTGCATAAAGGACCAACAGCTGAGAGAAAGAAGGAAATTGCATGTTAATAGCAACATCAACCATAACTCAAAAGGTAGAAACAATAACAGCTGATGAATAAATAAAATGTGGTAATACATAGAGTAGAATATTATTTAATCATAAAAAGAGGGGACCAGAGCCACAGTGAAGCAGGTAAGGTGTTTGCCTTGCACATATCCAATCTGGGTTCAATCCCTAGAACCCCATATAGTTCCCTGAGAACCATCAGTAGTGATCCCCAAGTGCAGAGCCAGTTCTTACTGGACTATACTGAGTGCAGTAAGCCTTGAGCACAGCTGGGTGTGTCTTCCCAAACAAACAAACAATCATAAGAAGAAATGAAATTCTGCTGTCCATTACAACATCAAAGAGCCTTGAAAATGCTGTGGTGAATTAATGTAGTCAAAGAGGGCACTATCCTGGGGCCAGGATACAGCTCACAGTCGGATGCTTTGCGTGTGGAAGGCCCAGGTTCAATCCCTGGCATCTGTCCCCAGAGTGCTTCCAGCAGTGAGCAGTGACCCTGCTCACTAAGCTAGGAAAATTCCCTAGGCCCCCTCTAGATGTAATCTTCAAATCAACAACCAAAAAGGAGAACATATTGTATGGTTGTGTTTGCATATTATGTCTAGAATAGGCAAATTTTGAGAACAGAAAGACTAGTGTTTCCAGGTGGGAAGGGGGATGGGAACTGGCTGCTAATAAGTTTCTTTTAGTGATGAAAATATTCTAAAAATAGATAAAACCAGTGGTTGTGTGACCTCACTAGTTACTGTACTAACATTCTCTGTATACTTTCCAAAGGTTTTTAGGATGGCAGCTCTGTAGTACTGTCATCCCGTTGTTTATTGATTTGCTCGAGCGGGCACCAGTAACGTCTCCATTGTGAGACTTGTTGTTACTGTTCTTGGCCTATCGAATACACCACAGGTAGCTTGCCAGGCTGTGCCATGCAGGGTACTCTCGGTAGCTTGCCAAGCTCTCCAAGAGGGACGGAGAAATCGAACCCAGGTCGGCCACGTGCAAGGCAAACACCCTACCCGCTGTGCTATTGCTCCAGTTCCTTTTAGGATGATATGTGAGTTATATTTAAAATGAAAAGGAAGAGTCAGAAAGATAGCAAGGTGCTTGCCTTGCATGTGACCCAACACAGAACTGACCCTGGCACTACTTATGGTCCCCAATGCATAGTTAGGGATGGTCCTTGAGCACAGAGCAAGGAATAAGCCCTCAGCACTACCAAGTATTACCTAGAAAACCAATAAATAAATAAATAAATAAACAAACAAATAAAATTAAAATCAAGAAAATTTCTCAGTTTCTCAGATCTGAGCTCAGCCACAGTGAATTGGTAACCTCAAGAGAGGGATCATATTGCCTGCATTTTTAAAAACTCTTTTTCAGGTGATTGAGGTTCTGTTAATGATGATTTCTCATGTACATAATTCCAATACCACACCCCCTCACCAGTACACCCACTTCCCTCCCCCAAGGACCTTAGCCTCCATTATTTCAACTCCAGTCCCCAACAAACTCAGTTTTTATGTACCAATCCTCTTTCCTTTGGCCCTTTGTGGCTACATTGTTATGTTTCTTTAAGTCCCAAGGGATGAGAGAAATCATTCTGTATCTAACCCTTTCCGACTCACTGACTTCACTCAGCATCATTTTCAGAAACCTACTCATGTGATCTCTCATGCATCACAGTTGAAAACCAGTGACCAGGTGTGTGTAAGTGGATTAGTGGATGGTGATGCAGACAGATACTGGAGAGGTACTTGGGGCTTCTACCCAGAGGGCCTTGAAAGAACAACTTTGAACAAAGTAGGTTAATGTATCTACATGTCAAGATTGTTCTGGAAAAGGTGGAGGGGAGAACTCTATAGATATCACTCAACAGGCTGAGCACATACTTTACATGCTGGAGGCCCAGGTTTGATCCCACCACTGGATGTTCCCCTGAGTACAGGTCCAGGAATCGCCTCTGAGCACTGCCAGGAGTAGTTGAAAAATAAATTAAAAATAAAATAAAAGATTTTTGGGGGAGTGGGGAATGAGCTGCAAAATCTCTGCAAAATCGTGCAGAGATTTTGATGTGTATCTGCTAGAACAGTCGGATAATAAGAGTAACCAAAGAATGGATTTTAGGTCATTTTGATAGAAGGGGAAAAAAATAAAAGAATAAGTGAGAAAACTATGACAATAGAGTTAGGGATGTGAACACTAATGACAGAAGAAGAAAAAAGAGTCAAAGTTGTCCCAAGGTTTAAGTGTAAGTGACTAGATCAAGGCAATGTCATTCAAATAAGAAAGTCAATGGGTAAGGCATTCGCTTTATATGGAGTTCAATTCCCTGCATTATATGTGATCTCCCAAGCACTTGTAGGATTGATCCCTGAACATACCTGGATGTAGCCCAACATCCCAATCTTTAAAAAGTAAAACAAAAAAAAGGAAGGGAAGGTTTCTTTAAAAAAAAAAAAAGAAGGCATCTGTTGACATTTTGGTGGAGGAGTAAGACCAAGTTATCAATTATTTCTTGGACCCAAGATAGAGAAGTGGAAGCTATCATGATATGCCAGCTCTATTAATATAAAGAAAATGAGAGATTGCTGTGCTCAGAACATAATAGACACTGTCAAACAAGAATGTGGTGTTCTGATGTGCTGAGCCATCAGTTATGTTTATAATCCAAAATTTATTGTCTCACCTCTACTGGAAGTTTTGAATATCATTAGTTGTGTTGTATAGTCCCAGTCTAACCAGTGTGCAGGACTTAAGAGATAATTAGAGTAACTGCCGAAGGGATACCAGTCATTGAAAGCTATTAATAAGAATTATCCACCCATAAAGAATGCCTTCTATAGGAAAAAATGAATTATTAGAGGTACTATTAAATTATGTTGGGACTATTTCATAGAACATGAATTCACTTACTAAAGAATATATTTAGACATTGCTTATTAAAAAATTAGTTTTAGAACTTTGGGGATCTGGGACTGTTTTTATTGCAAGTGGCAAAGATAATTTGAAAAATAAAATTGACCTGTACAAAATGAATTGACTGGAGGGATAGGGAAGATGGATGATTCAAAGGTTTGAAACACATGTTTTGCATGCTTGAGTTCCATGTTTAACCACTGGCACCATCTGGTTCCCTAAACCCTGTCAGCAGTGGCACCACAGGGTATGTCCCCAAAATGGAAAACAGGGGCCTGATGGATAGCACAATGGGATGAGCACATGCTTTGTATTTAAGAGGCCCAGCTTTGGTCCTAAGCACTACCAGAGTGACTCCTGAGTACAGAGCTAGAAGTAGCTTCTAAACTCCACCTGCTCTGAGCACCCCCCAAAAAAACAATAACAATAAAAACATATAAAAAATTAACTAGGCTGCCAAGATGTGATCCTGGGGGCCCGCACATGTGTGCGGCCTCTCTGCAGCTGCATGAGCGTGACTCCAGACGCCAGCTAAATTTTTCGGCATGGGCAGCTCCTCGCAGAATGTCTCCAGACTGAGAACTAAGCCGCTGCCCCATGTCCGCCCAGGAGGGGAAAGGTATTTCTCTCTCTCGCCTCTTCCTTGCCGGCGGGGGGGGGGGAGGGAAAGGGCGTGGTGACCGCCATATTATGACAACCACAGATGGGGTTTACAAGCTTGCAATGATCCAATATCTGGAATAAATCTCCCTGAACTTAGTTGCTAAAATACAGAAATCCAAAACCTCATATCTCTTCACAACAGGTCTGACTAGTGGGGTACTCCTAACAACAATAGTAAGATTTGTGTTGAAATATTGAATGTAACCAAAGTAAATAGAAAGTAAAGTGAAATTTATCAGTTACATAGTGGGGGGGTGCGGGGGGGGCAGGATGGGAGGTGTGCTGTTTTTATTTTTTTTTTTTTGGTGGTGGGATATGGGCACTGGTGAAGGGATGGTTGTTTCAGCATTGTATAACTGAGACTTAAGCCTGTAGGCTTTGTAATTTTCCACATGGTGATTCAATAAAATAAAATTCTTTAAAAATAATAAACTAAACTATAGTCCTTAGAATGGTTTGCCATGCTTCAATATATTATCTGAATTCTGCATTAAAACTGTAGTTTTGCTATGATCCAGACTCACAAATGAATCTTGGAAAAGAGCAGCACGCTGCAGAGATATTTCCCCACCATGCACCAGGCTGATTTCACCAGGCACCTTGGAGGAGGTCAGGTGTGTCCCTCTACGTATCCCAAAAGAACCCTGGCAACCACAAACCCCCAGTACCCAATTACCGCCACATTCAGGGCCACCTTCACAGGCTTTTCAATTTATTTATTTATTATTATTATTATTTAATTTTATTGAATCACCGTGAGATAGTTACAAGCTTTCATGTTTGGGTTACAATCTCACAATGATCAAACACCCATCCCTCCACTAGTGCACATTCCCCACCACCAATATCCCTGGTATACCCCCCCTTTCCCACCCTCCCCCCCTTTCCCACCCTCCCCCTGCCTCTATGGCAGACAATATTTCCCATACTCTCTCTCTACTTTTGGGCATTATGACTTGCAACACAGACACTGAGAGATCATCATGTTTGGTCCATTATCTATTTTCGGCATGCATCTCCCATCCCAACTGGTTCCTCCAGCCATCATTTTCTTAGTGATCCCTTCACTATTCCATCTGCCTTCTCTCCTCTGCTCATGAAGCAGTCTTCCAGCTATGGGGAAATCCTCCTGGCCCTTGTATCTACTGTCCTTGGGTGTCAGCCTCATTTCAGAGGCTTTTTAACTGGATTGTGATTTTGGGGTCCCCACGCCCCCCATGCGTGAGATTAAGTGCACTGAAAATACCAGGTATGCGGGACTTGTGACTGAAATCTCCAGGCTTCCAGAGTCAGGAATGTGGCTGCCCCCACCCATCTCCCTGGAATTCTGCTTTCCTGGCAGTCATGCCCACAAACTGCCTCTGGTCACCATTTAAGTGCATTAATAGCCATAATCCAGACTTATAAATGAATCTCAGAAGAGAGCAGCATGCAGCATTCCTCCAGACCCCAAAATCACCATCCAGTTTTAAAAAAATTAACTCCTGTTGTAGCACCCTATAAAAAATTGTAGAATTTCCAGGACATTGCATATAATTATGCCACTGATATATGAAGAGTAGCACACCATGTTTGATGGGGTGTAAGGTAGAAGACAACCAATCTTAATGAAATATATATACATATATGTGTAGATATATATGTACATACATATATATTAGCACACAAGACTCAAACTAACAACATATTAATGATCTCTAGTTCAGGGGCTTAATGGCTGCAAGATGAGATAGAATTTTCATACACTTTTCTCTAAGGAAATCTTTTTAGATCGTTTTTAGTCAATTATTCATAACAAGCAATACAAAATCAATTATTTAGCACCTACCTTTAGGGCAGGCTTTGGGAGTTGGTGGGAAAAATCGAAATAAAGGTGGTGGGAAGGTGTAATGGTGGCGGGATTTGCTGTTGAAATATTGTATGTAATCAATTATTGTGAACAATTCTTGAAAATTAAAAAAAATTAAAAATAAAAAACTGTAGCCTTGAACCCTTGAACCAGCCATTTGCAGCACTTGTTCTATCATTTCTGAGAGTGAGTGTGCTGGGAAATAAATTTTGGATTAGAGCCTTATCGCAATTATCCAGGTTATCTGTCTCCATTCTCATGCAATCAGGTAAGTTGGAAATATGATGAAGACAGGGAATTCTGTTGCATAAGAGATGGCTAATGGAGGATGCTTGAGGCTTGGCATTTTCAACAGCAGGAGTTCTGGGGGGATTATTGATGTTTCAAGGCTTGTATCTGCAGAGTTGGAGATTTTAGAGTTGAATTCACACTGGAGATACTCTCTGACTTGCTTATTTGATTTCACCACCAAGTTGGTGTTTGTTGAGAAATACAAAGAGGGACTAAGCTGGCTTCCTTCCGCTCAGCTTTAGATCTTGTGTCATGTAGGACTAGTGCACGGAGGACAAGTCTGACATTGTCAAGTCAACCAACATCAATGCCTCGTGAGAGTGACCTAACCACAGCGGAGCAGGCTGACTGGAGTTGCCCGGAAATAGCAACTTAATCTTCCTCTCCATTCTTAAGCAAATGAGCAAAAATCACCTTGTAGTGCACAATACAAATTTAAACTCAACAAGAAAATACTAATATAAATATTGTAAAATATGTCAAGGTAACAGGGGATAGTATGGTGGTAAGGGTTCACCCAGTCAGGTTGTATTCTGGCACCACATGCTCCCCTGAGCATCACTGGTTGCAGCCTAGAGGTCTCCTTAGAGCTTTAGATGCTACTGACCAAGCCTTGCAAGCTTCCCATGGTGTATTCATATGCTAAATCCAGTAACAAGCTGGATCCCATTCCCCTGACCCTGAAAGAGCCTCCAGTGTGACATCTTTGGGAGGGCCCAGTTGAGAGAGACTTCTAAGATCTCAGGGAAAGGACGAATGGAGAGGTTACTGAGCCCACTAGAGAAATCCATGATTAACGGGATTTCGTGATTGTTCGTGATGGTCCCCCAAATCTACCAGGAATAATCTCTGAGTGCAGAGCCAGGTGTAGACGATGCAGACTCCTTAGCATTGCCAGGTGTGCCCCAAACGCAAAAACAAACAAACAAAATGTAAGTATATATCAAAATATATATGTATATATATATATATATAGGCTCCATGGGATTATAGTTTTTGACTGGCAAAAATGGTTTGAGGATAGGAAAGAACTGGATTGTGGAAGAACTGCTCAATTTGGATGATGCCAACAAACAATACAAAATATATTATATCTGTACTGCTTTGGGATAGGGATTCGGGTTCAGGATGGAAGCATCCAAAATATGCTGGTGGGAAGGTGTAAGGGTGGTGGTATTGCTGTTTGAATATTAAATGTAATCAAATATTGTGAACTATTTTATAAAATGTTTTAAAAATTAATAAAAATTAAAAATAAAATCAACATGCCTTGTCTAGAAAGAACCTCAAAAAAATATTGGATGATGTCAGGAGCTCAGGTAAGATAATGGAGAGAGTTACCAGGTCCAAGATGGTCAGCTGAAGTCACCAGCAACAAAAGCAAACAAGATATTCAAGAGTGAAGTTTTTAATCACTTACCACAAGTGTGGAAGTAAACTCTAAAGTGTGGCAAAATAAGATCTATGAGGCATGCTCCAAGCTCAATAAGAGAAAACAATCCTGTCAATAAATGGGAGAGGAAATAAACAGACATTTCCTCAAATAGGACATAAAAATGGCCAACTGCCATATGAAAAAATGTTTGTCATCACTGATTATGAGGAAAATGCAGAGCAAAACCATAATGTGATACCAATTCACACCAGCCAGAATAGTCTATATAAAAAAGACCAGAAATAATAAAGCTGGTGGGAATGTGGTAAAAACGGAATTCTCATTCACTATTGGTGGGCTTGTTGCATGGTTCAGCCTCTTTGGGAAACTGTTGAGAGACTCATCAAAATATTGTGCATAGAACTTTCATATAACCCAGCAATTCCTCTCCTGGGCATCTACCCCAAGAACATAAAAGTCTTAATCTGGGAAGAAAAAGATATATACATATACGTATGTGCACAGTGCAGCATTTATTGCAATAACCAAGATCTGGAAACAACCAAGGAGCCAACAACAGATGAGTGGATAAAGAAATTATGGTGTAGATACACAATGGGATACTACTCAGCCATGAGGGAAAAACATGAACATTTTCAGCTGACTGCAACTTGAATGGAATTTAGAGGTGTCATGCTAAGTAAAAGTGAGTCTGCAACCAAAAGGTAATATATGAAACATAAAGAAAGTGCTGAGACAATCCCTACTGCAAACAATTTCAGGGAATATGATCAATAAAGAGAACTGGGAACTGAGGAGATTAATGAGATCGGAAAGAGAAGGGACTGTAGGATTCTAGTGGAGGGATTGGTGCAGCATCTTGCAACTGTAAAACAGCAACTCTCGATATAAACTAGGGTGCTTCACTGAAAAAAAAGATTAGTTAAAAAATGAAAACAAAATGAAGAGGGCCAGAGTTCATTTTCCCGTTGCATGAATAGTGCGCTGCTGGAAGTTGAGGTGGCAGCAAAGAGGCAGGGATCATCTCTCTATTGTAGGAGGGAGCTCAGGACAAAAGGCTCTGACAGTTTAATGGCCCTTGGAGTGAGGATGAGGCCATCCGGGAGGGGCCAGAAGTGAAGCAATACAGAATGCTGAGCAGAGGGAATGAAACGCTTAGAACAAAGGCACCTGAATCCTAGCTTGACAACTCTCTTCAGAGACAGTATTGCATAGGCTGGACCCATAGTAGGGAGGGCACCACTTCAGCCAGCGGTCTGCTGGTTAATGTGTTTGTTCATGTCTGTTCATGTCTGAACCTACCCCTTCTCCCTAACCCGCCACACACACACACACACACACACACACACACACACACACAGAGAGAGAGAGAGAGAGAGAGAGAGAGAGAGAACAGAATTCCTTAGGAGAGGGACTAATGAAGCAGGGTTGTCAATGTGCAGTGTGGCAGCAGGATATTTGGGTGGGCTGGTGTGAAAGACAAATGCCAAGATCCTTGAGTCTCCCACAATGAGCATCTATTGCAAAGTAGCGCTTAACCACCAAGAGATAACATCCTGGGGATGTCAAGCATCCTTTGTCCTTGTCCTCTACTGTGTTTGCAAATGAGTTTAAGGGACTGTTTCCTCTTACAAAACTTGATCTAGTTAGTTCTATTTCTGGCCACAAAGTTGTGTGCTGAACCTTCCTATCTGGAACCATTCCTCAAAGAGGTCATAAAGTCATGTGATGGCCAGTGGATAACAGTGGCCCCTTGGAGGAAGCATGTCCTTATCCTTGTTAGGAGAGGCAATGTGCCAGTGACCCTGGGTGTTCCAAAATATTCTTGCTGGCCTGCCAAAGATACATACCCTTATCCATATTTTGTCTGTGATTGTCTATAGCAACCAATCCTGAGAGATACAGTGATATTTCACCCCAGAAAAAAGGGATGGTTTAAGTATTCCTTGTTAATATACAACTTATACCCCAACAGAGTAGTTCTCAGTTGTGATGATAACATGATGTAAGTCACATAAAGGAATGTTGGAGACTCTCTGGACTTTCTATCACACCTATGTGAGACCTTGGGCAAGGACAACTAATATACTGCATAATTTCTGTTAGTTGAGAGTCAGTAGGATTTGTCTCTGAGCTGAGTCTTATGTCTCCTGCCAGTATGCCCAGGTAATTTATTAGCTTCAAACTAGGGTGAATCAAGTTCTATACCCTATAGCTCTTGCCATAACTGATACAAATTACCGATAAGCATGTTCCCTCTCTCCTTTCAGTAGCTTCACCAGCATTAAAAACCAATAGCTTAGATCACTTGTATCACTTGTCATTCGTTGATCTTCAATTTGCTCGAGTGGGTGCCAGTAACGTCTCCATTTGTCCCTGTCATGTGCGAGTGTAGCCCAATGATATCTGCTTGGTCCAGGAACAGGAAGAGCTTCAAATTGTTCATTCAGGGTTTTGATGAAAAAATATGACCATCTCATTGGTGGGTGGCCATGTGGTCTTTTGACGTCCCCTGCAATCCAGTCAGTAACAGCTCTAGTCTAGTGGTCATCTCTGAATCGCATCACGTGTCCAGTCCATCTAATTTTCAATGCCTTGGTAAACGAGACATCGTCCCTGATTCTTGACCATTGACAGAGGTCGAAACTCTAGATTCCTTCTCTCATTTGAGTGAAACGTGATACTCCTAGGATGGCTCTTTCAATTCCTCTTTGGGATACCCTAATAGCATTCTATTCTGTTTTCGTAAGGCCCAGTCTCTGAGGCATATGTTAGTGCAGAAAGAATGGTGGAGTCGAAAAGATGTGCCCAGATCTGGAGGTTCTTTGTCATCTTAACCACTTCTTTGACGCTCTTCAAGGCGTTCCATGCTGCTCTCTTCCTCCTGCGCAGTTCTGGCACCAAGTCGTTCCTCATGTTGAGTTCTCGACCTAGGTACATATAGCTGCTGCATTCGGAGATGTTCGTTCTATTGAGAGCAAATGGAACATCAGGGACTAGTTCGTTTTTCGTAAACATCATTTTGTTGAGATTCAGCTGCCGTCTGACCTTTCCACAATCGCAGTTGAAGTTGACCAGCATTTGTGCCGCTTGGCTAATGTTTGGTGTTATGAGAACGATGTCATCAGCGAAGCGGAGGTGGTGTAATTGCCGACCGTCGATCTTCACTCCCATTCCAGTCGTTGCATGATGTTCTCGAGGGTGGCACTGAAGAATTTTGGTGAAATGGTATCACCCTGCCGAACACCTCTCTTTACATAATGATCACTTCCTTGTAGAATGGTGAGATCCTGGTGGTGAATACAGCTTAGATAATGGCGGAGTTATCCAATTTTCCCTCTCTCCTTTCAGTAGCTTCACCAGCATTAAGAACCAATTGTTTAGATAACAAGGGAATTATCTACTTGGTATTCTGTATGACATTATCTTATCTCAAGGAAACTTTCTAGTAGTAAGGGAAGCACAAAAAGTATAGACACATGAACAGAGTATTCACTGTTTCTATTGTGCCTTGTCGTTTAGAAGCATTTGGTTTAACAAAATGGTTGTCTATTAGATATTTGGGTGGAAAAAGTGCTCAGGGTCAAAACTTCATTGTTTTAGAATATTTGACTCTTGAAAGTTGCTTTCTTATTAACCCAAGAAAGATAAAGAGTGCTACATCCCCCAGTAGCTACAACACCTGATGCTGAAAGTCAGGAATAGAAACAGAATGGTTTCCTTTCAAATCTCTTTTCTTCCTTCTACTTGTAGAACATTTCTCCCCTTCCTTGAAGCCCTCAACTGTTAGGTTAGACACCTTTCTTTATCCAGGAGAAACAATTCAACCTTAGTATTAAAGGTGCCATTGAAGTTGGAGATGGAACTATCCCCAATTCAATGAGCACATAAAGTTTAACTAGTCAACATAAAGTTGTACTATGTTGAAGTCAACAAAAGTAACATAGTAAGGTCATAGGTAGTTAATAAGTGAGTTGGTAAAATCACATAGCTAATAAGACTGAAATATTTGTTTAGAAACAAAATAACAGAAAAAATATGCAGAACATGTATTCATAAGATAGCCATATATACTCTGGCTTTTCTCTCTTTTTTCTATTTTTGGGCCACACCCAGCAATGTACAGGGGTTACTCTTGGCTCATGCAGTCAGGAATTACTCCTGACTGTGTATGGGACCATATGGGACGCTGGGAATTGAACCCAGGTCTGCTGCATGCAAGGCAAACACCCTACTCACTGTGCTATCGCTCCATCCCCTGGCTTCTCTTCTTGAACACATCTGTGTTTCTTTAGATATATCACCTACTTGATTCTTCAGGAAAAGGAAATAGGAGAGGAGTATTATGTAGTATTACATTTCAGTAGATTTTTTAAAAAAATCTTCACATTTCCATAACTCTATAATCTCCCTTGTAGCACTGTAGCACTGTTGTCCCATTATTCATCGATTTGCTCGAACGGGCACCAGTAATGTCTCCATTATTAGACTTGTTGTTACTGTTTTTGGCATATCAAATACAGCACGGGTAACTTTCCAGGCTCTGCCGTGTGGGCAGGATACTCTCGGTAGCTTGCTGGGCTCTCTGAGAAGGACAGAGAAACTGAACCTGGGTCGGCCGCATGCAAAGCAAAGGCCCTACCTGCTGTGCTATCGCTCCAGTTCATAATCTCCCCAATTCATTTAAATAGAGTTCCAAATATTCATGTTAACAACTACCAAAGAAATTAACCATGATTAATGTAAAGTTTTAGTATTTCTTCTACACACTGGGTCTGGGAATAGTATATTTAAAATCCAGAAAAACATGCCCCACAAAAATGATAAATGGACAATTGCAACTCTCTTGGCCCAAATCAAAGAAAGGTAATCTTTTAAAAAATCTGGGTCAATTTAGGGGAGAGACTCTCCAAACAATAATAGTGAGTTTTGTTGAAATATTGTATGCAATCAAAGTGAAAGTAAAGTGAAATTTATTAGTTACATAGGCGGGGGGGGGCTTAGGGTGGGTGGGCTAGGGGCGTGGGGGGTTTGGGGTGTGAGGGGGCGGGGTGGAGCTATACTGGGATTCTTGGTGGTGGAATATGAGCACTGGTGAAGGGATGGGTATTTGATCATTGTATAACTGAGATTTAAACCTGAAAACTTTGTAACTTTCCACATGGTGACTCAATAAAAAATTAAAAAAAAAAAATCTGGGTCAAGCAGTAGGCAAATTACCCAGGTTAGCTCAGCAATCATTGAGTCAAAGGGAATTCTACAATGAATGTGAAGCAGGAAGATGATGGAAGTCTATTACAGACAAAGAACCAGATATAGCTTCAGGAACTACCATTTGTTTCAATAAGCCTCTTGCTCTTAGTCTTCCCAGAAATGTCTCTAGCTCCAACTTTGAAATAGACTTTATGATTGATGGCAGGGACACTTCCTTTCATGAGTAGTAAATGAGGAAATCTGACTCTAACAAACATTGCTTAGGTGCCACATCAGGTCCCTTTGTCCACACCTATCTCTAATGTCTTTGGTCATGATTTCCATGTCTTTGTATTAGTTTTGAATAAGTTTAAGCAGCAACTATCCAATAGAACTCATAGATTCTGCCAGAGCTACCTTCATTGCTTGCCCTGGCTTTCTGCTGAGGCATCAAACACCAAGGAACTTCCCAAAAGACTCATGCAACCACAATCCACACAATAAGAAGAAATACTGTCTCATGGTGCTCATCTTCAACTGTATAAAGAATTTTTCATTCATCCATCTGCCAATCTCTCTATCCTAAAAGTTGATAGGAAGAATGCCTCTCATTAGAAGGGGGCAAGGGTAGAAAACCCAGATCACTAACCTGTTCAGCCTCTGTGGTTTGTCTGTCTTTGAACCCCAAATAATTATTGTAATTACAGCATAACACAATGGTGCTTAAGAGATGCCAATATTCCTCACACACCAAAGTCCCTGAGGGGCAGGATTAAGCAAAAGAAGTCAGTACTCAAGTCCTTTCCTGTTGCAGTGAGAGTAGTCAGTAGTTCCTTGCCTAAAAGGCAACTAAGTCTCTCTCCTGCATTGTGGTTAGCAAATCAGTATTCTGGTCCTTCCTGCTCTGGCTCTGCTTAATCTTAGTTCTTGCTTTCACATAGGACACTTGGTGCTGGTGGTTAGACTCTGAGTGCTCCGGGCTTCCTGGGCCATGGGACAGGTTCAGCCTGTTAGTCCAGCTAGAAGTGTGTCCCAGCTGGGCGGGACCTGACCCAATCCCACCCAGGGGTCCCACCTATCAAATGATGCCACAGGTTCCCCTGCCTATGGGCCACTCCTTGTTTCATTGGAATGAGTGCCAGGAATTTTGTTGCTCCTCATGACTTATTTCACATGATGCACCTGCGTGCCATTCCAAGTTCCATACTGCTGGGAAGGCTTCTTGACAGTCTCCACAGTTCTCATCAACGTCACGATCCTTACAGGAATCCTTACAGGAGTCCCAGGCTGTCCCGCCCCACTGCTTCTTAGCTTCCCAGAATGAACAACACTGAAAACAATGGCTAAGTGAAAAAATCACTTTTGGGAACAAAGAGATATGTTTGTTTCTCACTGTCTGCTTCCATGAAGCACCAAAAGCATCAGGATGTATAAAGTTTGTTAGTAACCAGCTGTGCCCAAAGCCCAATAGAATCGTGAACTTTCTATTTTTTTTTGGTTGGGGGAAGAAAGATTTGCTCTCCCAAAGTCTCTATCATAATGAATCCCTGGCTAGTGAAATCTCAAGTCAAAACAAACTTTTAGAGAATGCCAGGTCTTTATTTATCAAGCAAAACCTCTACAAACAAAAGGTGCAGCCCTTGCTTCTGAAAGCACATTTTAAACATCTTTTCTTTTCTTGTTTTTTTTTATTGAGTCACCATGAGAACAGTTACAGAGTTTTCCAGTTTAAGTCTCAGTCATACAATGATCAAACACCCATCCCTTCACCAGTGCACACCTTCCACCACCAAGAACCCCAGTGTACCCCACAGCCCATCCCTCCCCGTGCCTGTATGGCAGATGATTTCCACTTTACTCTGTCTCTACTTTGATCATATTCAATATTTCGACAAAAGACCCACCATTATTATTTGGGATTTTCCCCTACAATCAGACCTGCCAAAAAGGCATCATTAGATAATTTGTTTTCTATTGCTGGCTATGAAGAGCATATGTTGTCACATGATTTTAAATAAGCAATGAAGTAAATGACAATTGCCAGATGTTCTCACTCATATGCAACTATAAATAATTAAAGCAAACAGACACTTGAGGAGGTAACTTCTAGACTCGGTGTAAACTGTGGTAGTTACCAGAAGGTTAGATACAGGGTGAGAAAATGAGGAGAGGAAATTTTGGTTATGGGAGGGCACTAGAAGTTTGATGAGAGGTTAGTGTGGCACACCCTACATGCACAACAGGGGTACAAAAATTCTACCTCTGAAATTTTATAATGTAAACTAATGGTAGATCAATTTTTAAAAGACCAAATTAAAATTAACCAAATTAACACAGAGGAAAAAAATCACCTCATTTCTTTCTATATTTTACTCCAAATAAGGTGTTAAGACCAAAGCTGCGAGCAGTCAGTCCAGCCTTGAAACCCTTGAAACTTTACATGATTGAACAGGCACATACCTGTGCTTCTGGAGCAGAAGTAGAATTCTTAGCTGTGTTTGGCCAGCCTTTCTGCAGCCATTACTGGGACCCTGCTCCAGTCCTCTGACAAAATGCTATTTCTCATTCAAGATGAAGACTGCAAGCCCAAGGAATCCAAACAATCATGCAAGTTGATGGTGCTACATGAACCATCAACCACCAACTTACTAACTGAGATGCAGAGACATTTCTGGTGCTAGTCCAAACACAGTGGATCCTTTTTGTGTCTTCCTTAAGTGACCTAAAATTTCAAATTTATTTTGAAAAAAACTGTAAGACCTAGTGTAAAATGCGAAGTAAATATAATGAAAATATGACAGGATAGTGTTTTTAATAATGGGAACTAGGAATTGTTATGAAACTTATTATCTAGGGAGGTAGAATTGGAAGGGCCCCTCAAAGTCATCTGGTTCAACTCTCTCCCATTTGGGGAGCCCTTAACACCCAGCACAGGTTTCACTCGGTACCATGTGCTGTGTCTAGACCAGAGGCTTCTCTGCTGGTGCCTGCATCTCCCCAGTCTCTGATTCTGCCCATTGCCCCTAGCAAAATCTGAAGTCCTAGAATGACTACACTCATTTGTGGAATATAGAGTAACATAATGGGAGATTAACACTCATGGATAGTAGAGATAAGGGCCAGGAGGATCACACCATGGCTTGGAAGCCAGCCTCACATGCTGGGGGAAAAGGCAGCTGGGATAGAGAACGGACCACTAAGTAAACGATGCTTGGAAGCTCGCTTGGTATAGGAGATGTGTGCTGAAAGTAGAGTATGACCAAACATGATGGACACTTAGTACCTGTATTGCAAACCATGACACCCAAAAGAAGAGAGAGAGTAATAAGGAATGTGCCTACCATTGAGGCAGCGGGGTAGCAGGAGGGATATTGGGAACATTGGTGGTGGAGAATGGGCACTGGTGGAGGGAGGGATGGTGGGTACTCAATCATTTTTATGTCTGAAACGTAATTACTTAAGTTTATAAGTATGTAACTGTATCTCTCAGTGATTCATTAAAAATGATAATAGTCACTGTCACTGTCATCCCGTTGCTCATCGATTTGCTCAAGCGGGCACCAGTAAGGTCTCCATTATGAGACTTGTTACTGTTTTTGGCATGTTGAATATGCCACGGGTAGCTTGCCAGGCTCTGTTGTGTGGGCTAGATACTCTCGGTAGCTTGTTGGGCTGTCTGAGAGGAGCAGAGGAATCAAACCCAAGTCAGCCAGGTGCAAGGTGAATGCTCTACCGCTGTGCTATCGCTCCATAAAATAAAAACATTTATTTTTTATTGTTAAAAAAATCTGACGTCTCTTTTGAGAAATGCTAACATTTTGCTTCAACTCAGAATTGAGAAAAACCAGACATGGTCTGTATCTGCTTGAATGAACCTGTTGAGGACGGACTGAGCTACCAGGGTGAACCCACGTAGACTGTACTACAGACAGGAACATTTTCCCCCTTCAAGCTGCCTTCAGAAAATAATTTCAGTATATTGAAAGAGGCAGTTTTTCCTTTTCTCACAAAAGCCTGGCTAGTCTTTGACATGCAGATATCAGGTGCTAGCCAGGCCTGATTTTTGACATTGTAGATTCCAGGCTCTGGTCCAGCCTAGTCTTTGGGATGTAGATTTCATGTGCTGTCTAGTTTGTAATTGACATATAGATTTCTTATGGCAGCCCACCCTTGTCTTTGGGATGTAAATCCAAGTGCTTTTAGCCCAAGGAAGGTTTCAGTTTTGGTTTTGTATCTCCTTTCCAGAGGCCTAGATTACTGGCCTGCAGATACAAGGAAATAATGCTGCCTCAATGTTCTTCCTGTAACATCTTTTGATTCCTTTGGTGACGTCACTGTATTGCACCCTTTAGAGGCACCATAATCAATAAAAGGAGATCCACGAGGCCCTCTGCCTTTGCCAAGAGCCAGAGTGAGCCTTGGTCCTCCATGAGACATATTTCTTCCGCGTTCCTTATCTCAGCGCCTCCGACCGCACAAACGTTCACGCAACACGAACCCTTATTGCAAAAGCTCTTCTCATCATTGGAATTGCAAAATGAAATCCCCCATGACACCAGTGGCAGTAGCTATAGGGATAAGAACAGAGACTAGTAAGAGAAGAAGGGGCTGGACTCGGGGACCCAGAGTACTGCTGCACATGGGATTTTATATATTATCTTTCCATACATGATCTTTATCAGCTATCCAGGGAGAACTTTACTTAAATACGCAAAAGAAAGGGGGCATAGTTGTAGGTTTAGCCATGGCATGTGAAAGTCTCAAAGCAACCTGGATGTGCTTATGTGAGATAATATGTGAAGGAGAGAGAGACTGTCAGGGAGGAGACAAGAAGGAAAGGGATGGTTGAATGGGAAAGAAGGGGTGCAGGGCTGAATGGGGAAAGGGCTGAACCGCAAAGGGGTCTCACAAGGTGAAATTTGCCAACAGAACAATTGGCTACTCTTATCTTTCTGCGGTTACTTGAAAACCTTGCACTATTTTAATCTTTTCAATCATTTGCCAATGTATACTTATCCGAAAGAACAAATATGAGACCAGTTTTCTTCCTTTGGAATAGGAGGAGGCTTGGGGATTACTCCTAGCAGTGCCAGGGACCACACGTGGTGCCAGAGACAGAACTAGAATCAGCTACATGCAAGGCAAACTTCACCTTAGCTGCTGTACTCTCTTTCCTACCCGCAGGCCAGTTTTCTATTCTTTCTATAATATCTTCCCATAATTCTATTCTTTCCATAATATCATGAGCCATTCTAGATTGAGCTGTTCATTTGCTTCTGAATCTATTTGCCCTGTTCTCATGCCCTGTTATTCTGCAATACACTCACCATAGCTCACCAGTACCAATCCACGTCGTTAAAAAAATTACCAAGCCAAACAAACAAACAAACAAACAAACAAACAAAATCAAAAACCAATGATTTTGCAAATAGCCTTTCCTGTATGCTTCATACGTGATGAGACGGATAGAGCCAGATTCTCTCTCTGAGTCCAGTGTTGTTTCATCTGATAATGTAACAACTAGCATACAAGGCTCACTTATGATGATGACTTTTGAATTCCCGAGTGAAGTGGGCAGATGTCATTAAGCAAGAGGGGGCAGGTTTACACACACCACCTCCAAGTGGGCAGAAAGTTCCCAGGAGGCGAGAGCTACTTCTGAGCAAACACAGCTAAGGAAGGGGTCAGAGAAAGAGAACACAGGGGTTCAGGCCCTCATCTGGCACAGAGTGGCTCTGGTTTGAACCCCGGAACCATATATGGGCCCTGAGCACAGAGCCAGGAATAGCCCCTGAGAATCACTAGGTGTGGCCCCCAAAACAAACAAACAAAAAAAACAGATAAAAGCGGTGCTACATAGAGAAAGGAAGGGAAATAAACCTGAACAACTCTCTGAAAAGTCCCATTCCCTGAGTTTTCTACCCTTTGGGCTGTCCCTACACCAGATAACATAGAGCCAAGCCAGCACATTCTCCAAGAAAGAAAGAAGTGTCTGCTTGATTCCCTGCCAGTTTACCCAGGCCTAAATAAAGGACTTTGCGACGCTGGAATAGAACCTATAGCCACCTGTAGGGACTCAAAGAGGGACAGTTGTCAAGATAGAAACATCTTGTGTAAGTTGAGACTCTGATTCCAGGACCCTGAGCAAACCACGTCATTGGAATTTTGCCATGTTTCTCTTAGCTGAGCCGTACCATTCTGAAGGAAATAACAGGAGAGCTCATTGAATCACGTTTTCAGGAGGAAATAAGTTTCTGTCTAAAATTGTTCCTCTCAGTTTATGAGGTTAGCCCTCATAAGCTGGTATCCCTACAGACTCTGCCATTCAGACACACTTCATTTCTTTTTTCTTTTCCTTTTTTTCACTGATTGAGGCACTATGGTTTACAATACAGTTAATGATGGTTTCCCATATACATATCCTACCACCACACCCATCACCAGTGTACCCACCTCCCACCCCCAAAGATCCCAGTGCCCCTCCCTTTCAATGCCCCACCTCCAATCTCAGTTTTGGGGATGATAAGTTTTCTCATTGTGTGGCTGTTGGTCCCGTGTTGCTGCCTTGCTGCAAGTACAATCACTTCTTCTCCCTGTGCTCTCTCTGCTTCACGAATATCCGCTGTGCTTCACTTACTGTGCTCTTGCCCTATTGTTAGAGGCATGAAGGGAAAGGGAGAAAAGCACCCAATGATAATGGTTTACAATGGCTCACCCAAAAAGGCTTCAAGAGGGCCAAAGAGGTAGCACAGGAATTAATGCACATGTTTTAGATGCAGCAAATCAGGGTTCAGTCTCTGCCACAACGCATGGTCCCCTGAGCATAATCTCAGTCATTGAAGACCCAAGCAGCATCCTCAGTCCCTCACATTGAACCACAGTCCAATCAGCTGTGAATATTTAGGAGGGGCCCTTCAGCCTCCGGAGAATTGCTTAAGATAATCATGAAACAATAATTTAAAAATAAAATTTAAAGGTTTAAATCAGCAGAAGGACTGGAGTGATAGCACAATGGGTAGTGCAAATTTACCTTGCACACGGCTGACCCGGGTTCGATTTCTCCATCCCTCTCGGAAAGCCCAGCAAGCTACCGAGTGTATCTCACCCACACGGCAGAGCATGCCAAGCTATCCATGGTGTATTCGATATGCCAAAAACAGTAACAACAAGTCTCACAATGGAGAAATTACTGGTGCCTGCTTGAGCAAATCGAAGAACAATGGGATAACAGTGTGACAGTGAGACAGTGCTGAATCATCAGAAAATCAGAACCTGCAGAGAGAGTGCTGTGAAATTAGTAAAGGAAATTGATTTTATTGATAGAAAGTAGACTTTGGTTACTACAATGGAGTCTATATAACTATGATGTAGAATGCTATTGCTTCAAATGAAAATGTGTGTGTGTGTGTGTGTGTGTGTGTGTGTGTATGCTTTGGGGCCATACCCAGTGGTGCTCCAGGCTTATTCTTGGCTCTGCACTCAGGAATCACTCCTAGCAGATTCAGGGACCATATGGGGCGCTGGGGATCAAACCTAGGTTGGCTGCATGAAAGGCAAATACCTTACCTGCTATATCATTGCTCCAGCCCTAAAAGTTTGTATGTATTTTTATTAATAAAAAAAGATTCAGAAGTATGTGGAACATGGCGAAGAGTCATGTGTCAAAATGCATTGATGGGGTGAATGGAAACAACATGTCTCACAATGGAGACATTACTGGTGCCTGCTTGAGCAAATCAACGAACAAAGGGAAGACAGTGCTACAGTGAATGGAAATCTGAGAAACCTTCCTCAGGCTTTCTCCTCACTGGAGAAATATAAGCTGACATTTATTGATTGCTTAATATGTAGCAAGAACTGTCCTAAATACTTATCTAACTTTATTGAATTCTCACAATCTTCACTGGGGCGCCATCATGATGCCTATTGGACAGATGAGGACAATGAAGCAAAGCAAAGTTAAGCAAGTGGCTCAAGGGCACACACTAGTAAGGGGAAAAGGAAGGATTCAAACCCCAGCCACCTGGTTGCAGAGCTGCCTTCTTCCATGGCATCTGGACCATATTCCCCAAGGGAGGTCAGAGAAGACTTGAACCATAAACACCTTCCTGCATTTCTCAGTTCCACTGAGAAATATTCCTACACAGAGATTGTAGGAAAGTATCTCTTAGACTAAAACCAAACCCTAAAGTTATGACAAAGCTGCAAGTGCAAGAAAGGAGGGAGCTGAAATACTCCCAAGGAGAACTAGAGGAATCTCAGAGTCTGAAGGTTGGGTGGATTCACAGAAGATAGAACCATCCAGCTGTTGGCACCTTCCTCCTCTCTCTGGAATCTTCTCCCCGTCCATGTCCACTCTGCCATTTCAGCTGGGCTCTGACTCTCATCAGACAGACTTGAGTGGCCCTCCTTCAAGGGACTTACCTCACTTCTAGGTCATCTAACATGGTGATTTCTCTTGATCTATGCTCCAAATGTAATCCCCAGCTGTACCCCTGTTCCCCTCGGGTGATAAGCTTCCCACCTTTGACCAATCCCTTTCTCCTTCTGCAGGTAAGAGCTTAGCTCTTGAGACCTCTTTTCAGTTATTCTCCTTAGCCTCTGCCAGACTCTCTACCCAACCTCATTTCCCCAGATCATCTCCGCTCAGCTACAACCTCCCCTTACTCTGACCCCCTGTACAATGAGTTGCCCAGCTGGACCTCCCTGCTGCCATTACTGGAACTGGTTCTCATCCAAGTCACATAGCATGCTCCACCTGCCTGGACTGTCCAGCATTGGCAGCTGTGGTGCCCCAAGCATCTGCCCTGCCCCACAGGGATGGGTGTTGGTCTGTCTGGGCCAGGCACCTCCTGAGATTGACTTTTATGTTCTGACGCTGATTAGAGCTAAAGCTAGCCCTAAGATGAGGTCAGCAAAACTGCACTTCTCTCCTCCACCCTGCATAGATCAGGGATCACAGCTTCTGTGAAGGTTTTCCTCAGTTCCCCAAGATAGACTGACCACCCATCTTGGTGAACCAAGAAATCCCCAGTTAGATCTCTAGGACAACACCCATGCCTGTAATAGCATTTGAATTTTCCACGTACCTAACAGCATGAATATTCTCTTTCTTACTGACAAGCATGAGGTTTCTTTTAGGGCAGAACTTTTTTTTTTAATATTAGTTGAGTGAATTAGAAGTATCACCTGCTGCCAAGACCTCAGAGATAAGGTTAAGGTCAGATCAGGCAAGGGGAGAAATTTGACCCTCAGAACCAGTGGGGAGAATAAAGAAAGGAGACTCAGAGGTGGAATAGAGTGGAGTTGTCCAGATAGGAAAGGCCACCAACTCTTCAAGAAGACTCTTGCCCTTGGCAAAACCCACTGAGCTTGTATATAGATGCTTGTCCTAAGTCAGCAGTGACTTTGGGTTTAGCATCCAGGTGTTAATTGAAAGGAATCACAAACAACATGTTTATGCATGCTCTCAAAGATAGGCATCATGCCACAATAAATCCTTTGAAATTAGTTGTGTTGCCATAAAAAAAAATTTGTATACATTTATCTATAGGTCTACATTGGTAAGTATGATATAAAGAGATGATTGATTCAGAGAAAATAATGGGAGAGAAAGAGAGAGAGAGATTGGTGGGAAGGGGAGCTAGGGCTTCTCAAGCATGAAGTGGGAGGCAAAGCATTTCCATCTAGTTGTGAGAGATGATAGAGACTGGGAGCTGACTCCTGTGTTCATTTTATTAAGCAAAGATCACATCTCAGACCGTTTTGTTAATCCTTTAATTAATACCGTGTCTGCTGACCTACGGAAGGAGCTTGGCAAATAGGTCAGGAACTGGTAAATGCCTGCAGTTATTCTTGAGAGGGTCTGTCTACTTGCAAGGCTTGTCTGAGATCAGCTCGTATCTTCTTCAACCTCAGAGTGACCCCAGAATACTATGTGAATGCTCCAAATCTTGTGAGAAATCACCTCAAACTAAAGAATTATGTGTGCTGTCGAGCTTGTGGCCATGGCACCCCAGGGAGAGGGGCTGTCTTACTCACAGGCCTCCCAGGAATGCTAAGGCCAGCCTTGCCAAATTCAGTCCAGGGAGTGGCTCATGCTTGGCCCCAGGCAAGGGCTGGGAAAACCGTCAGACCTGGGTGGGGAAAGACTGTTTCGTTCTCACAATTATTCTCCTAGACTGTAGTCTGGGCGTGAGAACTCTGTGTGCAGCTTGAGATGGAGGGCTTCCTGGTGAGACACTGCAGCTAAGAATACTCCCACCTTGTCAAACCAACATAAAAACGTGGACTTGGCCCCTCTTTGATGCATCCCATCCCTCTAGTTGGTGTTTGAAGCCCTTCTCAGTCTGACCCAATTTACCTAGACAACTTATTTCCCAATGTCCAAATGAGGCCTTCAGAAGTTGACCTCATTTACTAATTTGAAGGCTCTCTGGGGTGGCCCCAAGTAATAAAATTTTCCCAGAAATCATCAGAGCAGGGACTCTTGACAGGCAAAACCCTGGTCTTGTCATTGAATGGAGTCACCCATTTATTGTTGGGGGGTATTAGTCACTTACTCTGGGTTCTAACCGAATAACCGGTGATGGAGTCAGTTCATCTGCCTTCTCATCAACTGATGTCTGTGTACAGTTTACACAAATGAGTGTTTATGGACTTTCTAGACTATGTCACTGTCTTCTGAGAATCTCAAGCAATATTTATGCATGTTATGTTTTAGGACACATTATTTTTCTGGAAATAATTATAATAAATGCTAGTTACTCCCTCTAATGAGAACATGCCGCAGCCTATGTATCATCCTAGAGAAGGGCTGATTAGGAGATCTTCAAATGTCCTGAAGGAGGCTCCTTAACTTCAGTACACTGCCTCTTCACACTCACAGAGTTCATAGAGGAATAAATATGCACTCACTTTAGGTTTCCCCTTAGCCAGAGGCTGCTGTTCTATGCCCATTTAACCCACAGTAGGGTAATATTTAAGTAATGGTAACTGAAGTCACCAGGATCATTTGCATTCTGGGCCCTGATTAAAAGACCTGTGGTGGGCTGGTGAGATAGCGCAACAATTGAGCTCATGCTTTGCTGTGTAGGAAGTCCAGATTCAACCCCTGGCATGTACATTGGCTCTGTACATCCCCAGGCCCCTGAGCTCTGAGATAGGAATAACTCATGAACACCACTGGGTGTGAACCAAACCCCCACCCAAAAAAAGACCTATGTTAGTGAAGAACATAGGATTCTCATATTGATTCTCATATTCAGTATACCATTTTCATACTTTTATTGTGAATCTTTCCAGATTGGACAGGGTCTAAGCACCCAATCCTCCCTCCCCCAACCCCAATGTTATAATCAGTTGTAGAAGCTGATTTGAAGAAGCCTGATTCTGTGTTTGATCATTGCACATCTGAATATTCCCAATATTAAAGGACTGAAGCAAATAGTCCAAAGGTCTATATTACCCAATGGTACAAAAAAAAAAAGCTTCTCTCAAGGCAAGGCTTGTGGTCAGTTAATTTTGAAGGGGAGAGTAAACCTCAGAGTACAGAACTAAAGATCCAACCATGCCTTCTCATCAGGAAATGTTTCTTTCAAGGAAAAGTGTGGAGGTTAGCCCTTTTTTCTTATAAGGCGAACTTACATATCCTACAGAGTTAATATTCCCATCTCTTCAAAAAGAAGTAGCTCTGTAGCACTGTAGCACTGTCATCCCGTTGTTCATCAATTTGCTCCAATGGGCACCAGTAACGTCTCTGTTGTGAGACTTGTTACTGTTTTTGGCATATCGAATATGCCACGAGTAGCTTGCCAGGTTCTGCCATGCGGCAGGATACTCTTGGTAGCTTGCTGGGCTCTCCGAGAGCGATGGAGGAATAAATATTATCATTCTTCCCATCCATATACACCAGGTTGCTTCCTCTTTCTGGTTGTTGTGAATAATGCAACGATGAACATGAAAGTGAAATTATCTCTTCAAAATTCTGCTTTTGATTTCTTTGGGTATATACACAGAAGTGGAATTGCTAGATCACATGGTAATTCTACTTTTTATTTCCTGAAAAACTGCTCCCACTGTTTTCTATAATAGCTATACCATTTCACATCTTTTTTTTATTATTTTATTTTATTAGTGAATCACCATGAGACAAAGTTACAGACTTGCAGGTTTTCATGCTTATGTTTCAGTCATAGAGTGATTGAGTGTCCATCCCTCCATCAGTGCCCATTTTCCACCACCAATGGTCCCAGCATCTCTCCCACCACCCCCACCCTGTCCCCTTCACCCCATCCTGCCTCTGTGGCAGGGCATTCCCATTTCTCACTCTCTCTTTTTGGGTGTTGTGGTTTGCTACAGAGATATTAAGTAGGCATCTTGTTCGGTCTATAGTGAATTTTCAGCCTGTATCTCCCATGCCTAGTAGGCCCGCCTAGCACCCTTTGCTTGGTGATCCCTCCTCTATCAGAGCTGCTTCTTCACCTAGCACGTGAAGTCAGCTTCCAAGCTGTGGAGTACTCCTCTTGATACTTATCTCTACTATTCTTGGGTGTTAGTCTCCCATTCTGTTACTTTATATTCCACAAAGGAGACCATCTCACATCTCCTAAGAACAGTGTTGTTCAAGGTTTCTGGTTTTCTCCAAATTCTTATCAGCACCTGGAAGTTCCTAAGTTTTTGATGGTAACTACAGAATGACTGACATTCGTGGGCTTGAGATGATATTTTATTATGGTTTGACTTGCATTCCTGTAATGATCAGTGATATTGACTGACATTCTTGTGCTTGAGATGATATTTTATTATGCTTTGACTTGCATTCCTGTAATGATCAGTGGTATTGACTGACATTCGTGGGCTTGAGATGATATTTTATTATGCTTTGACTTGCATTCCTGTAATGATCAGTGGTATCCTGTAATGATCAGAGTATCTTTTCTTATGCTTGTTTGCAATTTACACACTATATGAGGAGCAATGTCTACCAAGTCCTTTGGCCATTCTTTTTTTCATTTTTTTAAATTAAAGAACTGTGATTCACAAAATTTTTGATCGCTGGGTTTTAGATATATAACATTTCAACACCAATCCCTCCACCAGTGTTGATACCCCTCCACCAGTGTTCTCATATTCTCTCCCCTTGGCAACCCACACCCCATCCCGCCCATCAACTCGACAGGCATAATACAACCATCTAGAGGTTGAGCTTAGATCTCATGCTCTCCGAGTTGTTGAGTCTGGATAAATGGCTTTACTACTCACCCAATTCACCAATATAACTGAAACCCTAATACAGTTCACTAATTACTTCCCACTCTCTTCTTCCCTCCATAGATTTCTTTCCTTCTCTGTCTTTCTCTTCTCTAAACACTGGGGGCAAGGGTAATCTATGCATTCCCCTTTACTATACTACATTTCCTCAATTTTGAATCAGTTTGTTTCTTTTTATTACTGTTGAGTTACAAGAGTTATATAACATGCTTTGGCTATTAACCACTTACCAGGTATATGATTTTCAAACATATCCTATCGTTCTATATGCTTCCTTCTCACTCCACTGATAATGTCCTTTGAGGCATTATTTTGATGTTTATCTTGTACCATTAATCTATTTCTGTTTTTGTTGCCTGTGCTTTGGTGTTCTAGTAAAGAAATCATTGCCAAATCTAAAGCTCTAAAATGTCTCTTGTTTTCCTTTAGAGCTTTTGTTGTTTTGGTTGGTCTTTTTTTGTTTGCTTTTGTTCTGGGGTCACACTCAGTGTTGCTCAGGGATCACTTCTGGCAGTGCTGAGAGACCATATCTAATGCTGGGGATGAAACCTGGGTCAACTGCTTTCAGAGCAAGTACCCTATCCACTACACTGTCTCCCCAGCCCCTATATTAGGGTTTTGATCCATTTTCAGTTCATTTCTATGTGGTACAAGCTACAAGGTCAACTTTGGTCTTTTTTGAGGATGTATTTATAGTTTTCTCAACATTATTTGTCATTATAGTATTGCCTTTCTTCCTTTCGTATAGACTGACCCATTTAGTCCCCCTTAAAAGCACAATTAATTGCATGCTTCAGCAAACTTGAACTCTTTCTCTGACCAACATTGTTTTGATATTCCCTTGCCTCTTGGGTATACTTTTCGCTGTCATTAATTATAGCAAAAACAAGTCAGCCAAAAAATCTTATCAAAATTTTATTGCAAACCATTGATGAGATTGTGTTACTTCAGGATGCTTCAACATGGAAATTACACACAAAACTATAGAGGAATTTTATATGGAGAGTATTTACTTTTAATATTTATAATTGAGGGGGACTGGAGTTCACCATGGCCATACCCAGAAATACTTAAGGGACCATGAAATGCTAGGGTTCAAACCAGAAACCCTGTTCATACCATGCATGCACTCCGTGCTTGAATACATTCCACGCCCCTGGAAAGTGTTTTGTTTTCACTTATTTCCACTGATCTAGGCGTTGTAATTTACAATATTGTTTCAGGTGAACATTGTTCCAATTCCACACCCTCTACGAGTATCAGCATCCTTTCACCAAGGTACTCCCCTAGCCCCCTACCCAACCTTTTTCATAAATATTTTTTGTTATTATAGTTTGGGTCACATGTTTACAGTAGAATGAATGCTAATTGTTTTGATGTGCAATTACCACACCTCAACTCCAATAAAGTTTCCAAGACCAATGACTTTATGTTACTTCTTTCAGTTCCATCTTTTCATTCCTCACTACCAATTTCCACCTCCTGCCTCCCACCCCCCGCCATCCATACCTCATACTTGGCATTCTCATTTCTGTAATCTAGCTCCAAATGTTTTTCATCATTTGAACCCTGAAAGGCTATTGTTGAGCCCTTAGGATATTTTGCCCTCCTCACTAAACTGATTAATTATAAAAATTAATCAACAAAGTTGAATTTCTGTGACTTCTGTTGAAGATACTACAACTTTAAAACAAAGCACACAAATAGGGACAAACAATGACTGCCATTTGACTCATGAATAAGAAGGAAGGGCATTTTAATAGATTTAACTGAAGCCTGGGCCACTTCATCTTGGGTCGTTCCATATTTCTCACGACAGTGAACTGAGTCATTAGTCATTAGGACTTGGGAAGCTTGGTGTCATGAGGTTCTGGTGCAGGATGTTATAGATTGAAAGAGAATCATTACCAACATCCCCAAATAGGCATAGCCTTATGCAATTGAGACTACGGTAGTACATACTCTTTGCTCTGCTACTGTTTATGAGCTGTCTGAAGAGTGCCTGAAGGATAACAGCAACTCTCCAGTTACATACCAATCAGTTGCTCATACACATAGCCTTAGTGTTCATTAGCTCTAGTTTTATAGATGAGTAAAACTGAGTGCCACAGAGATTAAATGCTTGGCCAGAAGACAGAATAAATGGCAAAATATGGTACCCAATTTCAGATTCCTAGACAGGAACCTGTCTTTGCTCTTTCCTTGGTCCAAACAAACTTACCTAAATGTTTACTTGCAGTCATTATTTTGCCTACATATTCAAAGTAAAAATATTACTTAGGTGCGATTTCATATATTCATTTTATCCCATTGAATGCCACAACACCATCTTATCAGTTTTTCTTCCTTCCTCTTTGGTTGCTCCTCCTCAATTTTCTTCAAACTTTCAGGTGTTGGGTAGTCTCTAAAACCTGTCTTCATCCTTTTTATTTCTCTTTTTCTTTATCTTTTTATTTAAATTATGATACTATATTCTAGTATCATAATTTAAATAAAAATTTTATGTTGATAAAACATAACTTTTCTTGTGAACTTCAGGTAGAAATATGCAATTTATTGACTGTAAGTTGCTTTCAGAACGTCTTTGTTATCTGTTGGGCTCTGCAAATGGAATATGCCCATAGTACTTTTTTCCTTCGCTTTCCCAAGTTTCCTTCTTTCCTATATTTCCCAATTCCTACACAAATACAATTGCCCAAGCCAAATATGGAAGCATCGTCTTTTATTTAATTATCTAGTTTCTCTCATCACTCATTACCCCACCAAACTTACCAACTTACCTAAATATTCCTTACTTGCAATTAAGGAACAATGACCATATCCAAGCAAGTCCTGACAACTCCACCTATAAATAAATATCTGGATTTTAGTCACTTTTCTTCTCCTTTATCTCTATTACCTCAGTTCATATCTCCATCTTTTCTATTCTAGAAAATAAAAGTCTGCTTACTGATTTAAGCATTTGACAAGAGAATAAATGGCAAAATAAATATACATAGAAAACTGGTAAAATATGAGCATTAAAAACCATTTGAGGGCCAGATATATAATACAGGAGGTCTTGCAGTTGCCTTGTAAATTACAGGTTAATCTCTGGCACTACATATGACCCCATTTTCACTCCCAATACGGCATGTGGCCTCCAAGATCTGCCAGGGGTCACTCCTAAGCACAGAGTTTCAAATAGCCCCTGAGTATTTCCAGGTATGGCTCCCTAACAAACAAAAATAATGAAGCAAAATCATAAAAACAAGTTTTAACCTCATCGTCTAGGGGTAGCCACTCTTTATTTTTTAATGTAGGAGTACTGCTATTTATTCAGCCATTGATTAAGCTGATTGAATTGGACATGAACTCCCCATTGCCGTGGCTCTCTCTCACCATCTGCGTTGGGTGGCCTCATACCACTTCCCCCACCTGGGACAGGTGATGCCATGGGCGGACGAAGGAGGAAGTGAAGGCTAGGCTGGTTGGTGATCAGTTGTCATTTATTCCATTCTTCCCACACTCCTGTTCCAATCTCATTACGCCTCTCATTCCCATTCCTCCAGTCTCCCTTGCTCATCTCTCCATGCTCCGACTCGCTACCTTTCTCTCTCTCTCTCTCTCTCTCTCTCTCTCTCTCTCTCTCTCTCTCTCTCTCTCTCTCTCTCTCTCTCTCTCTGGGGGTAGCAACAACACCCAGGTCAGGTAGAACAATCAACATATCAAAGACTTTCCTGATCATCTGGAGCCAGGGGATCAAGCTCAAAGGCAAAAATACCACCTAGGGGTTTTTCTCCTTTCCTTAGTCCAATAACTTAATTAATATCTCAATTAAAATCTTAATTCTACTTCTTAATGTTAGTTATTTTGTATGGACACAGAGCTACACTAAGCTTGTAGGGTGACTCTGCTGGGGACATCTAGCTATGGATCCCAGACTACAGTGCTCAGGCCAGATTAATCTTTCCTAACCCTAGCAGGGTCCTAATCCAGTTGGTACTTTTTGGATCATTACAGAATTTGTCCATGACCATGCTCTTAACTTATTTTAGATATTCACCATCTAAGTTAAGTCGTATGGTGCTTTAGCCTTGCCCATTTTGATGCCTGGGTAGCACACTGCTTGCCCTGGGTCCACCCAGTCCCTCATAGGGACCCTGCTTTTGGGGTGCTAGGAAGTAAGGGCAACTCAGACTTAAGTAGAGAGAACAGATGCCTAGGAGTGACTATTATTCAGAGTCAATAAACTCCCAAGTTACAAAAGCGTAGCATTAACTGTCTTCTTGTGTCTATACAAAAAGGACATTGCTCTGAGTTAACAATACAAAGGACTTAAGGAGAAGAGGAAAGCAATATTTACAAGTTAACAGAATCTGATTAGGAGATAAAGGTGATTGACTGGTTGGGGAAGCAGAGCCCAAAGAAAGAGGTAACAAATAAACACGGAGGAATGGGGGCACTGTGATGGGAGTAACCCAATAAACTTAAGCTCCTTGTGGCAAGGCAGAAAGGACAAACCAATGTTATCCTACACTTCATTACTTTTTAAAAAAAATTTTTAAATTTGATATCCGTAAGCTAAACCATTACAAAGCTGTTCATAATTGGGTTTCAGTTATACAATGATCCAGCACCCATCCCTCCACCAGTATACATTTCCCACCACTAATGTCCCCCGTTTTCCCACCACCATATCCCAACCCCCCACCCCCACCCTCAACCTCCTTCTATGGAAGGCACTTTCCTTCTTGCTCTCTCTCCTTTACCTTTTGTGCATTATGATTTGCAGTACAGGTGTTAAGAGGTCACGGTGTTTGTTCAGGGCATTCAGTATTTTTATTTTTATTATTATTATTTTTTTTTGCCTTTTGGGTCACACCTGGTGATGCACAGGGGTTAATCCTGGCTTTGCACTCAGGAATTACCCCTGGCACCATATGGGATGCTGGGATTCAAACCTGGGTCGGTCGCATGCAAGGCAAACGCCCTACCCGCTGTGCTATTGCTTCAGCCCAGGCATTCAGTATTTTTATCAGGAGTAGCTTTTCAATAGGGTGGTAGTTTTGTGGTGCAGATGTGACTGCCAAGGCTTCTGAAAGTACTGGGAGGTGGGGGGAGATAGCCCATCCCGATCCTAAGAAACCCTGGAGATTTCAGTCATGAAACCCACATACCAGAGTTTTCAGCAGATTATATCTTGGTGAGGTCTGTCCTGAGATGGTGGAGTTAGGCCAGGGGTATGGCAGCGATTTGGGATTGTGGGAGCAAGCGGGGTAGCCATTCTTTATACCATTTTAAGTTTGCTGCTTTAACTTTTCTCCTTTTCCCTCTTTCTCCTAGTGGTGTGTATGCATGTGTTATCTAACAAAAATGTGTATGTTGTGCATACTATTTTATCATACCTACGTTTATCACCTTATAGTAATGATTAAATATGTACCTGTATCAGTAGTAATTATTATAAAATTTTATATTTCTTCTTAAAAAATGGAGTGAAAGTAATGATCATCGTACCCCACTTAGTATAGTTCTCAAAAATAATGATTAATAAGATTTTTATATATTATACCACAGTTCCTCTTTTGTCTATACAAACATACACAAATACACACATTACACACATATAAGACATTATATAGTATTATATATGTGAAATATATAGTTACAGAAGTCAAGCTTGACTTTTCTGTTTTAGAATATATTGATATTAATACACAAACATTATTAGGTGCTGTTTGGTCTTTAAAATGGCTGCAGGGTGGGGCAAGAAGTATGTCAACAAGAGGCAAGTTGATTCCTGCTTCAGAGTCATTCGGGAAATAAAGACAAATTGTATCTCGGGAAGCAAGCATTCAGAATGAAGTCATGTGAAGTTAGAGTTGAAACCTTTATAAGAGGCATTTGGAAGCCCAGTTCCCCTTCACTCTACAGAGTTAGGTTAGAGTACTGGGGACCTGTCATAGCTGAGGGTAATTAGGAACCAGTCCAAAACAGTCTAAAATTCAATTGCAAGAATTTTTCTCCCTCTGTCACTGGGCCAATGGCCACCAGGCTCTGCCTTCCAAACAAGGGGCTTGAAAATTCTACCTCAGGAAAAAGCTGATCATTCCATAAGAAAAGATTTAACATTTGGGGTTAATTTTGAATCCTCTAAAGCAACAATCAGTTTTCCCCTTTAACTTATCTGTAGTGAAAATTCACTAGTTGAGACAAAATAACATGAATGGTAATTACAAAGTAGTATCTTCCATCTCATTCTTAAATGTAAAGGGATAAACCAGCATAATCAACCATCCAAGAAAAATTCCTAAATTAAAGAATAGAAAGAATAGCATGCACATAAACAACTAAATAACTTCAAAATATAGTATTATATCACACTGGAAGTTAGAGATTTTTGTTTTCACGAAAAAAGATCATAATTTTTGTAAAGGAGGTAATTGGCATATAAGATAAAGCTCTAGAAAAATTTACCTGATAAGAGATAATAGTTTATTCAAGAATAAGTTTGAAAGGTCATTTTGAGATATCACTGCAAATAAAGCACAAAAAATATAGAGATAAAATAAAAGAAAAAATTTTAAAAAGATGAAAAATGGAGAGAAAATAATAGAAAATTATCATATACAACTAAATTTTCCACATATTACTAATAGAAAGTTACAGAAAGAACAGAGAAGTGAAGCTTGACGGGCAAAGAAAAACTGATGCTAAATTATAAGAATGAATATAAGAATGAACAGAAAGCATTAAAAGATGGTAAATTGATTACAAGCAAAGAATAGAAATGGCCTCTGACTTCTCAGAACAATGTGGAATTTAGAAGGAATATAGGAATGTCTTCAATTCCTGAAAGAAACTATTCTCAATCTAAAATTCTAAAGGTAGCCAAACTATCCAAGCAAATATAAAGCTTGTATAAAGAAGTTTTCAGACATGAAAATGTATTTTTTTCCTGGTAGTACTGTAATGACAACTACAAATTGTGCATTTTCAAAGAACAGAAATTTATTCTTTCATGATTCTGAAGATGAGAAATCCAAAATCAAGTTTCTGGCAGGACATAATCTCCTAGCTTCCAGAGTCTGCCTATGATTGGCATTACTTGGCTACTACTATGTACTGTTGTGATCGCTGTTATCATTGTTATTTGATTATCTTCTTTCTATATCACTGTATCACTGTATCACTGTCATCCCATTGCTCATAGATTTGCTCGAGCGGGGACCAGTAATGTCTCCATTGTGAGACTTCTTGTTATTGTTTTTGGCATATTGAATGTGCCATGGTAGCTTGCCAGGCTCAGCTGTGTGGGTGGGATACTCTCAGTAGCTTGCCAGGCTCTCTGAGAGGGGTGGAAGAATTGAACCCTGGTTGGCCTCATGCAAGGCAAACGCTTTGACCACTGTGCTATTGTCCCTGTGTATATGTCTCATCTCTTGTAAGGACATCAGTTACATTGAGTAAAGAATCCATATTACTTAAGTAATTATTATCTTAATTCACATCTTAAATACATTTGCAAATGCCCAATTCCAATGAAGGTCACTTTGCAGGTATCAGTTAAAATTCAGCATATTTTATAGGAAGATAGAAGATTTTTTAAAAATAAAACAATGTAGGTATATTGCTATTTGTTCAGCCATTGATTAAGTTGATTGAATTGGGCATGAACTCCACATTGCTTTTTTATTTTATTATATCACCATGATATAGAATACCCGTGGCATATTCGATATGCCAAAAACAGTAACAAGACTCACAATGGAGACGTTACTGATGCCTACTCAAGCAAATCAATGAACAACAGGACAACAGTGCTACAGTGCTACCGTGATATAGAGTTACAAAGCTTTTATGTTTGAGATTCAGCTGTATAATGATGGAACACCTATCCCTCCACCAGTGCACACCAGGAACACCTATCCCTCCACCACCGATGTCCCCAGTATCCCTCCCACACACACACATCCCAGTCCTCACCCTGCCTCTTTGACAGACAATCTCTCCAGTACTCTCTCTAATTTTGGGCACTATGTTTTGCTCGAATTTTCCCACCACCATTCAAGCCTACCTGCCAGGGGCAGACGCCAGATAATTTATTTTCCATTGTTCATTTTGAGTATCATGAGAACTCACGTGGCCATGATTGTAAATGTAAATTTCTAGATTGTAAACGGTTGGGTACCAGAGGTATCTTTGTATGGCTCTAATCTATTTTAGGATTCATTTGGGAATCTCTGAGCCAGGGCTATTGGTGCACTAAGATGGTGACCAGAGGCATATTGTGGGAGTGACAGTCAATCTCTGGGCAGGCAGGGACCCAGTGAGGGAAAGTCCAGGTCCTCTGCCACCATGCGGCCTGGAAATTTAGTCCTAGAAGCCACAAACCTGGGCCTTGCTTGTGGAAGCTCTTGGTCACCAGGATTCCATTTGGAGAAGGTGGGGAGATTGCACCTGCTCCATCTGGGGTGTGCTGATGATATTGGCTCAGTATGGGGCTCACAGAAATCTCTGTCACTGTGTTGTCTTCTAGGATCGCTGCTGTGTCTCTGGGCCAGGGCTGTTGGTGTGCTAAGATGGCACCCAGAGTCAAATTGTGGGCATGACAGCCAGTTTTGGGTGGGTGGGGACCCAGGGTGGAATAACCCAGATCCTCTGCCACCATATGGCCTGGAGATTTAGTCCTAGAAGCCACAAACCTGGACCTTGCTTGTGGAAGCTCTTGGTCACCGGGATTCCATCTGGAGTAGGCAGAGAGGACTGCACCTGCTCCATCAAGTTGCCCCGGTGATATTGGCTCGGTATGGGGCCTGGAGAGATCTCCAGAACTGTGGTGTCTTCCGGGACTTGCTTCTGTGTCTCTGAGCCAGGGCTGTTGGTGCACTGAGATCCACATTACAAAAATTTCAGCAGATCATATCTTGTTGAGATCCATCCTAGAGATGGTGGAGTTAGGTTGGGGGTATGGTTGTGATTTTGAATTGTGGAAGCAAGTGGCTGCCAGAGACTCTGCTTGGGCAGGCACAGGACAATCCGTCCCCTCCAATTTACTTCAGTCTGTTCAGCCATGCATGGGTTCGAGTTTAACTGTGGCTTTTGATCTCTTTCAAGATTTAGTTAGGGGTCTCTGGAGCAAAGCCAGTAGTAGAGCTTATAGGGTGGTGCTGGATTCATGGGGGTGACTACCAGTGCTTCCATGTGTATTGGGAAGTGGGGGGAGGCAGCCCATCCCAACTCTGAGAAAGCCATGAGCTTGTATAGCTGAGCCAGAGGTGGTTTGTGGGTGTTGCTTCCACATACCTAACTTTTGGCTAATTAATTTCTTGATAAACTTGGTCCCAAGTTGTTGGGGTCTGGCCAAAGGCACTGAGGCAATTTTGGGGTATCAGGAGGCACCATCAGGCTGCTTACGTACTCACCACACAGGTACAGGTTGACCTGCTGGCTGCACCATGCCCCCGGAAGATAGAAGATCTTAATGCAATCTCTGAACAGAAGATCTGAAACTCTTTGCTTCTCTGGGTTCATCCTTACATAGCTACAGACAAAATACTTTGCCAAAATGAGGAGAATACCCAAAGATAAGACTTCAGAACACAGAAAATCCAATTTATGAGTGAAACAGAAGAAACTTGCAGGATTATGGTGAGGGAAATTCCCAGGAAGACTACAGCAGAGTAGGGAGAGCTGAACCAAGTCACATTAGAACCCAAAGACAGGGCTTTCAAGATGAAGTTTTGAGAGCTAAAAGGGAATGGAATATTGATGTAGCACTGTCATCCCATTGTTTATCAATTTGCTCAAGCGGGCACCAGTAACGTCTCCATTGTGAAATTTGTTGTTACTGTTTTTGGCATATCGAATATGTCACAGGTAGCTTTTCAGGCTCTGCTGTGTGGGCAAGATATTCTCGGTAATGTGCCCGGCTCTCTGAGAGGGATGGAGGAATTGAACCCGGGTAGGCCGCATGCAAGGCAAACACCCTACCTGCTGTGTTATCACTCCAGTCCGGAATATTGATGTATTTTTCTTAATTCATAAGAGACTTTTTGCTCAACTGATAAATTGTTTCTTATAACACATATATCTAAGTGAAAAATAAGTCAAGAATTGTCCCAGGGAGCCAGGGAATGTGGCTCAGTGGTAGAGTACTTGCTTTGCAGAGTAAGAACCTGGGTTTGATTCTAGGCATCACGGGGGATAAAAAAGGTTGAGAAAAGTAAGAATGAATCCCAGGGCTAGGAGATGACTCAAAGAAAGGGGGCCCATGCTTTGCCTCTGAAATACTTGGTTTTGATCTCCAAGCACAATCAGGGGTCACCCTTGAGCACCACTCAGGTGTGTCCCCCCCCCCGCCCAAAGATACAAAAAAAAAGAAGAATTAATGCCAATAAAAATTAATATTGTAAAATAAAGGAAATGAAATTATTGCTATGTGATTATCTGAGACCTATACTTATAGAGTCATAACATAACAATACAACACATGAATATTGATGTACCTCCACCCATACTGAGATAAACCTATTGAGAAATTGGAAAGAAGAGGTTTCTTTATGTATACATGCACATCTATGTGTGTGTACCTGTGTTTGGAGGAGTGAGTGAAATGCATGGGAAAGATTTGTTTTCTTTATCTTCTTGAGTTGGAGGTGAATATAAAGTTCATAATTTTTGGAGAGGCATATTATTTGGAGTAATAGAGAGAAATATCAGTAGAAACAACTAAAAGTAATACCTGTCAAGTATTCTACAAGTATTTAAGCTTCATGTATCTAAAATGTGTTTCTTATCAATGAATATTTAAATTGTTTCCAAATTTTTACTTAATACAGATTTTTTTCTTCTTTTTTTTTTTTAAGCAAAAGTGTCTTGACCTGATTGGGTGGATGATGTCTGGATATTTTTCTAAGATATTAACCCTAAATTTGAATTGCTGGTTACAGAATATGCACACTTTCCAATTAATTAGCACACTAAACTGTTTCTTCCAAATCACTGAGTCAGTTACACTCTCACCAGCAACTTCTGAGCAATATACCAGCCTCAAGGAGTTAGTTAAGTACTGCCAAGGCTTCAGATTTTTCTCACCTAGAAAGCAGGCAGAGTTTATCCTTGTTCAATAATTATCTTCAAATTAAGATTGTTAAATATCTTTTCTTTCTTTGGCAAATATAATCTCGATTTCTGAATCTCACTATCTTTGCCTCTTGTCCCTTGGGTTATTTTCTTTTTCTTTTGTCCTTTTCTCTTTTTTCTTTTTCCACTCCTAGTGCCAGAGCTTAGGGCTTCATACACAGGTGGTTCAATGCTGAGCCACATTCCTAAACCCATCGTCTATTGTAATAAATTTTGTGCTTTATTATTACTTGGGGAATGTTTAGTAGTTACTCTTGGCTCCTGGCAGTGCTCATGGATCCCTGCGCTATCAACTGAACCAGGTTTTAAGTACTCAGAGGTACTTTGTTCTGGATATGGGAGAGGGACCTTTAGAATACAAAAATTCCCCTTTCCCTTCATCTTTGACTAGTTTAAGAGGCCAGGATACTCAAAACTGTCAGTTTTGGGATTTAAACAATTGCTTCTTTGGTGTTTACATCCTCTCTCTGAGGGGGCAAGGACTCATACACTCCTCCATGTTAACTTTCCTCTATATTTTGTCTTAATTTCTACCTTTGATTCCTGTTCTTAACCCAAAGAAAGACCTAGTATAATAAGGTATATGGGGAAAATTATGCAAAAAATGTCTTAAAACATATCCCCTTTACCAAATATCAGTAGTTTCAATTTCTTAACCACTCAGTGTGTATCAGATATGTTGTTGAGTTCTTCTAAATCTTATAGATTATAAATTTATATAATTTATCCCATTTTATAACTATAAATAAAACATTAAAGATATTACGACCTTGCTGCAGGGAGCATCACTGGGCGTCCGTCTAGGTAACTGATCCATCCAGATCCTACTTACCATCGTAGTGCCATTTTGCTTCATACATTTACAGTGATGGGTAAAGAAATGATGTGGGGAATCTCGAGGGGACTTGGCTGGGATGCTGCCTCATTCTAGTGCTTTTGGAAAATGAGATACAAAATCTGGAGACTGTGAAAAAATTCAGATATTTTGGGGAGAATCTGAAAGGGAGAGAATAGACAAGCCTGAGTGCTTAAGATGATAGAAAGTTATTCTCAGTAATACTTCCCAGTCCTGCCCCAGATTGTTCTCAAAGATCATGAATATCGTGAGATTGTTGGTACTCTTTGAAATATTGTTAAAATCCTAAAGACTATCTTGTTCAACACCCAGATGGAGGTAGGAATGAAACAGGAGTCAGGTTGCTAGGTAGACAGGGGCAGGGTGGGCAAGCAGTGAACAGAAACTGTACATCTAAGAGGATTTGACAAAATCAGGGCAACATTACTTTTTTTGCCAGCCTTTGAATTTGTCCTCACTGGGGAAAGTTTTTGGAAGAACACAGGGGATGACCTACTAGTTTGGTTTCTCCAAAGAAACTAAATAAATGTATATGAAAGCAGAGAGAAAGAGAACAAAGAAAAAGAGAGAATTAGAGATGTATAGAATGAGGAATTGGCTCACATAGAAAAGATGACGTGTTCCATGAGCAGCAGTGAGCAAATTGGAGACACAGAAAAAACAGTACTTTGTTGTGGTTTGAGTTCAAAGACTTGAGACTCAGAAGAACCACTGAACTCATATTGAAATTTACACCATCAGTTCTTCTAATTCTTGGACATTAATTCTGATTCCAGGACATTAGTCTTTTCCTGCCTTTGAATGTGGACTCATATTGAAATTTTCACTGAGTCTAAATACAGCAAAAGACTAATGTTCTCCAGTTTCTCAGCTTGAAGAAAACCAATGAGACATGGTCATTTCTTTCTTCCTCGGCTTGTGAAGATTGGATAAGCCCTCGTCCTCTGGAGAGGTCAACGTGCTAACTCAGTCGACCATTAAAATGTTCATCTGCTCCAGAAATATTCTCACAGATACACCTATAATAATGTTTAACTAAATATTTGAACATCTTATAGTACAGTCAAATAGCCACATAAAAGTAACTGCCACAGACTGGGAACCCCTGTGATATCAGATCAAAAACGTGATGCAAAAACAAAAATCCTTTTCATCAGGAGAGCTGGTTTTCTAGGAAGTGTGCTGCTTGATCTAAATAATGATAGGTGGGAATTGTGGATGGGGGAAGGGGTTCTGCACATTTTTGGGTATATTTTATTATGGACAAATACATATAAAAGTAATTTTACCATTTTTTTGTTGAATCACTGTGTCATGGTGAGATTCAATTACAAAGCTTTCACGATTGAGTTTCAGACATACAATGTTCCAACACCCATCCTCCACCAGTATACATTTCCCACCCTAATATCTCCCGTAGCCCTCCTACCACTCCCCTCCCCTCAGCCTGCCTCTATGGCAGGCACTTTTCTTCTATAATCAGTTTAAAGTTTTAATTTAAAAGTATCAAGTACAGTCAGTGTTAAACAATCACCATCAGTATCCTGAGATGTCTTTGATAGGCAGAGACAGTTTACAAAAGGTCAGTCTTGGCAGAGCCGATGAGTTGGCTAGCAAAGAGAGGTAGAGTGCCAGGGAACTGCCAGAAGGCAGTCAAGGTCATGGGAAGAAAGAATAATTTAGTGGAATGCATGTCATGTGTGGTAAAGCAGCTGAAGAGAGAGGAGTCGCGATCAAGACCTGAGTCTCGATAAACAGCTAGAGCATGGAGGGGTTTTCCTACTGAGCTGCAATTGAATGCCACAGGCTATGAGAAACAATGGAAGTGAATGGGGTGAGGAATTCAGAGCAGTATTTCCTAACCAGAGGTCTACTAAAAGATGATAGATATGTGTGTAGCAGATGCTTTTGAAACCCTTCTGCAACAGTTTCCCATGAGCTTTTAGTAACTCTGTCTCCCACTTTGCCTAAGGAATTGACCAGTTTGCTTAGGACTTCTCTGAAGTGTTGATGTAATGGCCAAAGAGAACTGTCAACCATTAAGAAACAGGAGTCATTTATAACCATTCTGGCATCTGCGTTTCTCATAGGATGGTTCTGAATGATTATTTTAGACAGTCCATAGTAAGATTGAGTCCTGGTTGCATATTACAATAACCAGCAGAAATAGCATTAATGTACATTTTACTGAATCACCTCTCATTTCCCTACATCACTTTCCCCACTCCCTCATTGGAACTTTTTGATCTCTAAACTGAAATCCCTGTCACTAGTTCTTCAAACTAAGGCAAGAGGTACTGGAAGTCATCTCAGGATGGAGTCTGCAATGGGTTTGCCTAGCAAGCTGACAATTAGAGGTGCATGGGTGGTGGTTAGCGCAGCTGTGATAACCCCTGACAATCTAGAACATCACATTTACTAAAATATTCCCAGTGTTGGGTTAGACAGAAAGAGGAAGCAGTGGTTTATAAGATTTCTGGAGTACCTGAAATTCTACAACCTGGGTTGTAGAATTGTTAGCAGAAAAAAGTGAATAAAATTTTCCAGTGAATCAGCTTTCTCTGACACAGTGTGAAAGTGAGAAGCTTGTGAAGCTTTTAAAGAGATTATCATCTTCTTCATCTTTGGGACAAATTGTTGAAAATCTGTTTTAGGGTTTGATATAAAGCTGACAAAACTGGTCAAGAGCAATAGTATAGCAGGTAGAGTGTTTGTCTTGCATGTGGCCAACCCAAGTTCAATCCCCAGCATCCCATATGGTTTCCCAAGCACTGAAAGGACTAATTCCTGAGTGTAGAGCCAGGAGTAACCCCTGAGCATTGCTGGAAGTGACCCCAAAAGAAATATATATAGAAAGAGAGTGAGAGAAAGAACTGATATATATATTCTTATATATATGTATATACATATATATATATGAACTGAAAGAAGAAAGCATAATCATTGAAGGTATTCCAGGCTAAATATTAGCCCTGATAGGGAAACTGACCAAAAGACTTGGTATGGGCACACATGGGTTGAAAGTTCTGTCTTACTTGGGAGAATATTTCCTTCCATTTCCTTTAGCAGTGGAAATTACCTTCCTGTTGCTTTGAGCAGTCTTATTTGAGGTAGATGTTGCATAAGCTAAAAAGCATCTCTTTGTGGCTCCCCCTTCAACTGTTTCCAGACCAGTGCATGGAATGAGGCTTTATAATATCCCCCAAAGGGAAAGTAAACCTGGTGCTACAGGAAGAAATGATTTTTGCACTAAAAATGCCAAAGCTCTGACTAATATGGTTAGTAGGTGCCAAGGGAATATATGTGGGAGCAAATTTTGGGGGTTCTGGATGGAGAGATGGCTTGGTGCAAAGTACTACCCTCAAAAAAAAATAACTACTATGCTGGGAGATGGCTCAGAGGACTGGAGTGTTGACTTTGCATGTAGGGTCCCTGAGGTTGGATTCCCAGCCCCGCCAGGTCACCAAGCAGGAGTGAATCCTAGCACAGAGCCAGAAGTAGCCCCTGAACACTGCTAGGTACGACCAGCCACCCTTCCCTTAACTGCCAAATTTATCCACTTAAAGACAGGTTGTGGGCTGGAGCGATAGCACAGCGGGTACGGCATTTGCCTTGCACGCGACCGACCCGGGTTCGATTCCTAGCGTCCCGTATGGTCCCCTGAGCATGGCCAGGAGTGGTTCCTGAGTGCAGAGCCAGGAGTAACCTCTGTGCATCGCCAGGTGTGACCCAAGAAGAAAAAAAAAAAAAAAGACAGGTTGTTTTCAGAGGACCATGGTTTCTTGGAGGGGAGAGTAACTCACCCATTTTCCTTCTCTGCCTGCAGTACCTCTTTAAACCCCATTATTCAAGGTCTTTTGGCAGTCTAAGTCGTCCCTGAGATTTTATCAGCCTCTTCTTGGTTGGAGCGATAGCACAGCGGTTGGGCGTTCACCTTTCATGCGGCGACCTGAGTTCAATTCCTCTGCCCCTCTCGGAGAGCCCGGCAAGCTACCAAGAGTATTGAGCCCGCACAGCAGAGCCTGGCAAGCTACCCGTGTGTATTGGATATGCCAAAAACAGTAACAATAATTCTCTCAATGAGAGACGTTACTGGTGCCCGCTCGAACAAATCGATGAGTAATGGAATGACAGTGACAGTGACTCCTTGCTCATCCTTCTTAACACTGTCATATTGGGGGCTCTTTCGGTGTCAGGAGGATGAGGCCTATTGTTGTTACTATTTTTGGCATATTGAATACGCCACGAGTAGCATGATAAGTGATACAAGTGATATTCAAGGTCTTACATAGATGACTATTCACTGACATGAGATCCTATAGAAATGCCAGAAACAATGGGAGCCAGAGTAAACAATGGACACGTTACCAGGGAATCTACTGGCCTTTCCATACACTGCCTAAAAAGAGGATATTACATAGGGTATTAGAACCTCCTTTTGTCGACTTTGCTCACAGACTTCTCATGATGGGATCAGCACCTTAGGCCTCTTATTTAGGGGATTTGTGCCTTGCCTAGTAGAAAATGTTGACTCTGCAGTATTTATACTCTTGGATTCTAGAGGTGGGAGTGTGCTTCTCCCCAGGGACATCAATAGAATCTATCTATGTTCCTGTCATAGGTCCTTCTGGATTCCTCCAGCAGCTAAACCCATCTGCCCAATAATCAGAGCCCACAGCTTGGCTACAATTGACCCTGATCATCATAAGATTTACAGTCAATGTTAAAAAACAGCAATTAAAACTTCAGCAACAGCTGCAGTTATGGCGATGGCTCTGGGAACTTATTTCACTGATCCTACCGTTTTAAAATTCTGCTTTGAGATTCTAGCCCACGATTCTTTTGAAGCACCAAAATCAGTGTCCACTCAGTGGGGGGCATGGAGCTTTAGCAGCATTGACGAAGTCCTACCTGTGTCTCCACAGTTCACCTGATTTAACTTGTACTAGAGCAGAAAGGTGCCTGTCTGTCGCACTGGCAGTTCCCTTCCCCAAGCACCAGTCTTTTGCCTCTTGGCCTGAGCTTTACCTGGCGCCATGGGAACTTGCTCAGCCCATAGGTGGGGCAGCTCAGACACACATGGATTTACCCACAGCGGCATAACTCAACAACAAAGGAGAGCAATCATTGCGGAAATAGGCGAACCTCCTTCTCCTCTAGTTGAACTATTATGAGGTGCATTCTGCCCAGTTTCTCAGAGAGTTCTAATAAAATTAGCCCTCAGTTGCTTTGGTCTGGCTATAAACTACATTGTTTTTTTTAAGCTGTCTTCTTTTCTCATTCCTTTATTTGTACTTTTTGACATCTCCTTTTAAATAAATTATCTGCCAACCCGTTTATCCCTTTTGAAAAATAATAGGGATATATCTCAAAAACCTAAGAACTGAGTTTTTATTCAACTCGCAATTCCACTACTTGGTAGTAAAATATTTTCAGTATTAATCTATTTACAGCTGAACAAGAATCTTCCTTTGAGAAATTCCCATGCATTCCTCATCTTTATCTAAGACTATTAGATATTGATCTAAGACTATTAGGTGTCAATTACAGTACCTCAATCACACCAAAAAAAATATTATCATCACTCTATTTTACAACTCTTTCTTTACAAAAGTCTGAAAGTCTTAACGGCCTTTGTAGAATAAAAAAAATAAAGTAAGCATTCCTCTCAGTTCATTTCTGAAAAGAACAAGACTATGTTCCTTTGATTTGTTTTGAGTTTGGGAGCCACACTAGTGATGCTCAGGGGCTATTCCTGGCTCTGTACTCAAGAATAACCCCTGTCAGTCCTGAGGGGCCCATATGTGGTGCAGGAGCTTGAACTTGGCAGCACTCAAAGAAACACCTTATGTCCTGTAATAGCCCTCTCTGGCTCAGAACAAGACTATGCTGAACCTGTCTACTTGGCAAAAAAACATAAATCTTGGGAAGCTTTTTAGAGAATTTTTATTTTGCCCTTCTCTTCTCTCCCCCATCTCCCTACTATCCCTGCACCCTGCACACACTCAGAAAAGTACTTCTTTGCTTAAAGAAAAAGATGTTTAAAGAGAAACTCCTGTGTTTTGAATGCAGACCTAGTGTACACCTTACCTGCCAGTCTTAACTCATGCAGCTAAAATGACTCATTCACCCCCAGGTAGAAGGGAAGATTAGGTGGTTCACCTGCCAAAATAAACAGAGGGCCCCAAACAGAGTTTTGCTCATGGCAACCAGTTGAAAACAACACTACAGAAGCAAGCTGTTGCTTGCATTGACTGTTCTCTACCTTCTTTATTTCCCAAAGCAATCCTGGCAAACATAGCCATCCACTCTGAAAACCTTTTAAACCTCTTCCTTTGTTTTCTTCCTGACCCCTTCCTTTCCCTTTGCTGTGGGTGTTTGTGAGGATGGCAGTTACACACTGCAGTTGGCACGTCCCCAAGATGAAACTATGTCGTGGCCTTGCACACATCCTGTTGGGGTGTTGAGGATCCCAAACAGCAAGGCTTCTGGGATTGTCCTTAGGCTGATAGGGCACTGGACTCAAACTTGATCATGTGAGGCAGATTAGGGGACCAAATTCCTGGCTTCAGACTTGCAGGGCAGGTGCTTGAACCGCTGAGCCTTCTTGGGTCCTTCTAACAGAAACCTATTGTGTTCAAGAACGCAAATGACTAGCACATGTCCCCTTACTTCTTTTTTTTTTAAGTTTATTTATTTATTTTTTATTGAATCACCATGTGGAAAGTTACAAAGCTTTCAGGTTTAATCCCCTTACTTCTTATTGGAGGAAGGCAAGAAAGGCTTTTCACTGACCAAGGCTTTCTGCTCATCATGGCTTTCCTTTCCTCAGCCAAGGTGGAGGCCCACAGCACAGGGGACCCGTGTGGGAGAGAACACTGATCCAGGGAATGCCCCAGGACCGACAGCTGATGAGGCCAAGAGTTAACCAGTTGCAATTGCAAGTGGATCATTCACCTATGTAATTACTGTGGGCGGAAATGGATTTGGGAGCTAAGGAACTGCAGTGTGACCTTCCTTTCTCTTCAATGTATCACATTTTCTTTAGAACTGCTAAGGGCAAATAGAAAAATAAATGGGATTTGAAAACATCAGCATCTAATTGGTGATGTTGCTGCATGTTGGGTTTTCCCTTTAAAGATATAAATTGGAGGATGGAACCTATATTCACCCTGGCAAAGCTGTGCTTGGGTGTCTGAGTCTGACAGAAGAAAATTTGAGACCAGGGAGAGAGCTCAATGGGTGGGAGCACATGCTTTCCATCCGTGTTCGGGAATGGGAAGCCTGGGTTTGATGTTGGTACTGTTGGGTCAGTCTAGAGAAAGACACCATGAGCATATGCAGTTCTGCCACCGCCCCAGGGACTTCTGGAACTCACAACAAAAGACTACCAACTACAGCCAACCATCCCCGAGCAGGCAGAAACAGGATCTGTTCTGAGTTAACTGCTCATTCCCCGCCCAAGGCCTCCTTCCTTTCAATATAAACCCACCCAAAAACACAGGCGGGTGCAATGAGCCCCTCTAGAGGCTTGTGAGGTTTACCCAGGAGTTCTCTCTTTTCAATAAACCACATTTCATCCAAATTCTTTTCTTGGACTCTATTTTTCCTTTTCCTTGGCTCCACCCAGACCTTTCAGGTATCACAAAGTCCCCTGAGCTCCCAGGAATGACCCGTAAATATAGAGCTGGGTGAAGCCCATGAGAATCTCCAAGTATGCCCCCCACACACACACACACAAAAAGCCCTAACTTATTCCCCCCAAAAGTTGATAATAATATGTTAATTAGCTTGAATCTTTGTGCTGGAAAAACTGGCTGGGTAAACAATTATTATACAACCTTCTATTATGATTGTTTGGTGATTCTTTATCACTAAGACTATCACTGATGACTCATTGGCAAAAGAATATGCCATTAAATCAATAGGATTCCAATTTTTTGCCAGAGTACTACCTTTAAAAACACACACACACACACACACACACACACACACACACACACACACTCTTCTAAGTTATTTAATTCTGTGGCTAAAATGGGCAAATTACTGGGATTAATTGTGCAGCGTATTACACTGAATAATACAAATAGAACATCAATTAACATGATAGGATCTGACATTAAAATTTTTCTTTATTTTGTTATTGTATAGGTGAAATAAGTTTTATGACTCAACACTGGATTCCTAAAACCTTTAAATATTCTGTTGAAAAACCATGAAAGTGATCAATTTATTTAAAAGATTGGCTTTTGTATCTGAAGTTTTCATTTTCTCTATACCTGTTCTTCTTGCTTCTATCCCACCCAGATACTTACCAGATAGTGAGATCCAGGAACAAAACATCCCTGTATGCTTGCCAAAGCAAGTCCCGCTCATGGAAGAATTTTCCCCCAAAAGCAAAGGGCTCCTTTTATCAACTGCCATTTTTTCAGGACTTCTAAAATCGGAATCCACTTTACAGAGATAAGATAAAGTAATCTTTGAGCGCCAGGAATCTGTTCTGAATATGCTACTGCAAATGGATATGTTGAGTCTGCTGTGGCAGACAGAGAGGGAAAGAAGCAGGAGAGAGGGGACTGGAATGAAATTTCGTCAAACCAACTTCCAGGCACAATCTGCTCCTGGCAGAAGCACTGGCAACTATTTGAATGACATAGACTGCCTAAAGGTAGAGAATACATTAGCTCAGAGTTGTTCTCTATTCATAGAGACTTTGATGTCCAAACAGCTTGAATTTCTTTTGTGGTTTGAATTTCTTCCTCCAGATAGGAATTAAGTATTAGAGGATGATTAAGAATGTTTAGTGGTCTGCCTGGATGGCTCAGCTGAGAGTATTCACCTTGCGTGTCTGAGGTCTTGGGTGTGACTGCCTCATGGTCCCCCAAACACTGCTGGGAGCAATCCCTGAGCACTGGGCCTGGATTAGCCCCTGTGTGGTTCAGTAAACAAAAGTTTAAATGCCCCATCCTCCTAAAATCAAGGTGACGGGCAAGGGAGCTAGCTCAAAAGTTAGAGCTTTGCATGCAAGAGCTGCAAGTTTGATCCCAGATCTGAGTACTGCCAGGAGTAACCCCTGAATACTTCATCAGGTGTTGCCTCAAAACCCCCAGAATTAAAGAAATAAAATTAAGGGGACCAGAGTCTTCTTCAAATTTTACAAGCTTCCTTTGCATTTACCCTATTTTATTTGGAAATTAGTGCAGGGGAGGATCAAATTTTGAACCTTATAATTCAGAGCATTTTTATATTTAAAAAAGCATAGCTATATGTCACTTTAAATCTTTGTAGAAAATATTTTTAAAACAAGGGGGCTCTCCACTTTCCTCTGTTTAGAGCAGAGAGTGAAAATGATTTAAACACAATGATGAAACTTTGAGTTTCTATCAAGTTGTCAATGCTATCAATTTCTATGTCTGGTCAAGAATAATCTGTACAAATTAGCAGGATAGATAGTCCAAGGATTGAAATATAGTCTTGGGGGGGGGGCAATGCAGCCTTGGGGGTGGGGAAATGCAGCCTTGGGGGTGGGGAAATGCAGCCTTGGGGGTGGGGAAATGCAGCCTTGGGGGGAGGGGAAGGCCAGTTTCAATTCCTGTACTGCATGGTTCTACCTCCCCTTCAACCACAGAGGTCAGAGTAGCCTTTGAGCACCCTTGGGTGGGAGCCCCCAAAACCGAAAAAATTTGTAAATGAGAGATTCTGAGACTTCTGAGTTTATCTCAGAGACCCTCTCCTTCCAGTCACTCTTTCAAGACTGTACTTTCAAGCACAGCTTGGGATGACTCAGAAAATAGCTTGTTTCTCACTGCTTCTGCAGTAATGGTTCACACGGTCCAATTACAGAGTGGTCCAAAAGAAGCCCATACAGAACAAAAACTCATTCCGAAGCGTTGGGAACTGTTTCTCCAACACTGCTCAGGAGATGCACAGACCCTAAGGTACTGTATCGCTAGTCACTGCTCTGGGTTCCCTCTCTCCTCCAATAGTCCCTGAGAACCAGGATCCCTGCTCACATGCCCCCCCACCCCCACCCAATACACACAGACTCTGGCTCCACCTTCTTGAATGCCAGATTATCCACTAGAAAATACCCCTCAACTTGGGCATGGAAAGCAAACTGGGGACGTTGATGGTGAGTAGTGGACTCTGGTGAAAGGATTGGTGTCGGAATTGGATATCGTTGGATACCCAGAAAAGAATTGCAGTTTGAGGTCAGAGATACTCACTCAGACTATTGGTAGTGGAAAGAACCAATATTAGAAATAAAGTTTGAGGTATACCTGAAACCCAATCATGAATATCTGTACTTTGTAATTCATGGTTTTCCAATTTTAAAAAAAAGCCAAAAAAGAAAATTAAAAGAAAATGCCTCTCATAGCCACGATCAAGGCAGGACCATGTCCCAGGCGAAGTGAAGATGCTGAGGATTCTCTGGCACCCAGTGGACCGGGAAGAGAACCTTCCGCAGGCCACATAGCGTGGGTGTGGGTGCAGATTTCAGCCATTGCTGCTAGGGGTGGGGTTAGGGGCTTACACCTGGTTCTGCTCTTCGGGATCGCTCTTGGTGGGGCTCAGGGGATCACATGCAGTGTCAGAGATGGAACTGGGGTCACAGCATTCAAGATAAGAACCTTCAAGTCTTGGGGCTGGAGCAATAGTACAGCAAGTAAGGCCCTTGCCTTGCATGTGGTCAACCGGGGTTCGATTCCCAGCATCCCAAATGGTCCCCGGAGCACTACCAGGAGTAATTCCTGAGTGCAGAGCCAGGAGTAACCCCTGTGCATTGTCAGGTGTGACCCAAAAAAGGAAAAAGAAAACTTCAAGTCTTGTACTATCTTTGCAATCCTTTTGCTATGATTCCTGCTGTTTGCTTCTACCCATCTGACCTTAAGAAAGCAATTTTATTTCCTTATTTTCTCTACCAACCGTCAAAAATAATGAAATCAGTATCAGAGAGTTTAGGTGAGGATTAGTCAACAGAGTTAGCACAGGGCAGCTCTTGGAACAGATAAGCCTTTTACCCACTAGGATCACCATTTTCGGTTTTGTCATTTGGTGAACCAAACCATTTAGGCAGCATGTTCTACTCTGTAACTTTGGGTTTGGGATGAAGGATGGTCTGGCCATCTGTCACACTCCTCATGGGGTAACTTCTAACAAATCCCCTCCATTTACACACCCCTCCTCTCCCATTCCTCTTTTCCTGCCAACTCCAGGCTTGGCAACGCTTTGGCATTTATCAAGCAGCACGGCTGTTACTTTCCCAACTCGAGGCTATTCTGGGGAGTGGCCTGACTGAGCTCTTGACAATGTCACTCATTTTTCATCTTCTGGAATTTCCCCCCTCTCCCCAACCCCCACCCCTGGCCTCTCTCCTCTCTGGTGTGGATCTCACTGTGGTGATGGCAGGTTGAATGCCATCTATGCTGTGGGACTTGACAGCCGTGCTTGCTACAAGCGGTCACTGCACATGCGCACTCGTGTACTCACTCCCTGGACTTTGCCCACATTTCTTTGCATGGGGATTTGTGTCAATGCTCATCTGTGGCTGTGTTCATGCGCTCACACACATGCTCACTGCAGGACAGGGAGTCACACCCTACCAGTGTGCTCACATATCTTTAGTTGAAGAGTTCACTGTGGGGGTGGGGCACACAGTTGAATTGTGATGCTCCGCATATACACTTTGGAGAGAGAGATTCTGTTGCCAGGTATGGAAACCCAAAGAACCACCCCAGATTGTGCCGGGTGTAGTGGTGGCACTGGGGTTGGAACTCACAGCCTCATGCTTACATAGCAGGTATGTTTGCCACTTTCTGACCAACTTGACAAGATCTTTGATGAGCTGATAGACCCCTCTTTTGTTGTGAATTTATTTCCTTTTGGTATTTATTTTTCTACATTGTTTCCCCTCTACCGGTCAGTTATTATTCTAATAGGATAGTCTGGAATGGCACTTTAGAGTAATATAAATATATAACACCTTTCTGCTAAGCTTTAGGGTTATTGATGTTCATGATAGATTTAATATGCACTGATATAATAGTCATTCCGGTTAAAAGAATATTCATTCATTTTCAAATAAAAAATACTATTACAATTTAGGATGCAAATTACTGTTTTGGTTGTGAAAAATCACCATAAAATACCTGGATGTGATAAATATAGCATCACGTTTTCACTTTTTTCTCTAAAACATTTAAGCAAATTAATAAAAAAAAAAAACCAGATAGATATACAAGTATTCAGAGAATTTGAAAGGGAAAGGTAAGGGTCACTTACAATCCATTTGCAGATGAAGTTATGAGACCAACAGGACAGTAATAGCCTGAATCTTCAAAGTTATTAGCATCAACTTGGGGATGAGGCTCAATGATACTCTTTTCAGGAGCACCGGAGAATGGAGCAAGTCCATTCAGTGTTTGAGTTTATTGTATTCACAACTTTCAATGGGAGTTTGTAGCAATGAACAATCTAATTACATGATCAAGACTCTATTTTTCCTTTGTTTTCTCTTCCTTATAAGAGGAAAGGCTCTTGGATTTTGCCATTCCTATAATATATGATTTTGAAGTTAAAAATAATTATACTTCATAGGTTTCTTATGTGACAACAGAAAGACCTTGACATATTACTTCTTTGTTTCGTTCAATAGTAAATGGCACTGGGCATATCTGATGACTTACTGTGTGAGTGTGAGATAATTGGTTGAGAACCTACAACTGCTTATTTAAAGGGTGGGGCCTCTTTATATAATTACAGAGCCAAAAACCACCTCAGCCTCACCATGAGAAATCATGGGCAATAAGCCATCTTCAGATAGTTCTGCAGCCACATGCTTCATTACATTCCAGAATTCTCTGGAATTGTCCTGCTTTGCTTATGTTACTTAAGTTTCCATCCCCATTAATGGAACCAAGGAATAGAGGACCTCTACATTTGAAGGAGGATTGTGAAAAGTGAGACACTTTAGTCAAAGTATCTGTGGTTAGTGTGTCTCTATCACAAATGTTTCAAGTTGAAATGCTTCTGTAAAAGCAGCTCATTAATCCCAGAAAGTTCCATTTTCCCTAAGTATTCCTCTGAGGTATAGTGTTTTTTGAGGGCAGAAAAACATTAGATGAAGAAAATTAAAAAGACAGGAGTCCACACTTTCCAGACCTTGTAGGGCCAGGGGTGTGGTTGTGCAACTAAGCTTATGTCCCACATACAAAAGACCTGGATTCAATCAATGGCACTGACACAAATTTTCTTTTGATTCTGCACAAAGCACCTTGTACCTAAGAGCTGTTTTCTCAGAAAAGACTACATTTCTTAATCTCAAAATATGTATTATCTTCTTGAAGTAACTAAGATCTAATTTTAAACAGAGAATTTTTTTCAAACTTATTTAGTTAGGGTTTGGGGGCCTTGGAAGCCACACCCAACAACGTTTTTTCTCAGGGGCTCTTCCCAGCTCTGTGATTGCGTGTTGGGGAACTGGGGTTGGCTGAGTACAAGGCAAATGTCTTAATCTCTGGTCCTGAGAAAAGGGCACTTTATTGGTTTTGTTTGTTTGTTTGTTTTGTTTTGTTTTGTGTTTGGAGTAGGCTTTTTTGTTTTTGAATGTCCTGGCTTACCCATTTTATTCAATTATACAAAATTTGTATAATTTGAAGACCTCCGGAATACAGCCACAGCCATGCTCAAGGCCACTCTCCACACATTCGGACAAGCCTCACACATGAAGGAACTGGCAAGACACCCAGGTGTGCAGAACCCAGGACCGAGATCACCAAGGCTGCTTGGATTGGATTGGGCCTCTTCCACCCATATTCCCCATTTTCCAGTAGCTAGGCAGTTACACCCAGAAACTGCCACTGGCCCCGCTGTGTAATCCTATCAATGGCCAGCATCCAGAGACTATAAAACCAAGCTCCCAAAAGCATCTGATAGCCTAGTTCTCCCTCTTGGAGAACCTGGGAAGCTACTGAGAGTTTACTACTGCCCACATGGGGGAGAGTCTGGCAAGCTCCCTGTGGTGTATTCATATGCCAAATACAGTAACAATGATGGGTCTCATTCCCCTGACCCTGAATAGCCTCTAATGTGGCACCAATGGGAAGAATGAGCAAAGAGAGGCTGCTAAAATCTCAGGGCTAGGATAAATGGAGACGTTACTGGGCCTGCTCGAGCAAATCAATGATCAATGAGATGACAGTGATAAGTTTCTTGCTTTCTGGGTCATACCCGATGATTTATAGCCAGTTAGTCCTGGCTCCAAACTCAGGAATTACTCCTAAGGGTGCTTAGGGGACCATATGGGATGCCCAGGATCAAACCCAGCATGTGCAAGACAAATGCCCTACCCACTGTACTACCACTCTGGCCCAGAGAGGGCATTTTATTTTTTATTTTTTATTAATTTATTTATTTTTTGGGTCACACCTGGCGATGCACAGAGGTCACTCCTGGCTCTGCACTCAGGAACTAGCCCTGGCAGTGCTCAGGGGACCATATGGGATGCTGGGAATCGAACCCGGGTTGGCCGAGTGCAAGGCAAACGCCCTACCCGCTGTGCTATCGCTCCAGCCCCCTAGAGAGGGCATTTTAAACATCGTTAATTGTGACTTCATACCCTCCATTTGTCACAAATTTTGTTTTTGAACTACATCTCATGATGCTCAAGGATAGTTCCTAGGAAGCTTGGGGGGCATGTGGGGTACCAAGAATCAAACCTAGGTTGGCATGTTTAAAGCAAGCTCCCTGCCCACCTTACTATTGCTCCAGTTCCACAGATTTATTTCTCCTTTTATATTCATTTTTTTTATTAAGACACCGTGATTTAAAACATTGTTCGCAATAGAGTTGTTCTAGGCACACGTTTCATCACCAATTTTACCACCAATGCCCCCTCCCCTCCACCAGTATTCCAAGGTTCGCTGCCAATTTCCTGCAAATTTATTTCATTTATATACTTCAAAAACTCTTTAAAGAATGGCAAATGAAATTATCAGAAAATAAATCAGGGGGCTGGAGCAATAGCACAGCAGGTAGGACGTTTGCCTTGCATGCGGCCGACCCGGGTTCGATTCCCAGCATCCCATATGGTCCCCTGAGCACCACTAGGGGTGATTCCTGAGTGCAGAGCCAGAAGTAACCCCTGTGCATCGCCAGGTGTGACCCAAAAAGCAAAAAAAAAAAGAAAAGAAATCAACAAAAGCCAATTTGTAGTGATTGATTACTATGATTTTAACCTACATAGAGAAATTCAAATCATTTATTACAATATTGTATACTACCTATTCTCATTTACATAACTAAGTTTTCAACCCTGGTATCTAAAATATATTGCATTAAATTTGATTTTGAGCTTGGATCTTATTGTGATAATTATATCTTCCCTGTCATAAATGAAGCTTTTTTTTTGCCCCCTTGGTAGGCATATAACAAATTTATTTCATATTACTTGTTCCAAAAAATTTAAAAGAATATCAAAATAAGAATTATCAGAAAATAAATTAATAAAAGTCTGTGATGACTAATTGCTATGTTTTTGGCCTTTCTTAATCCAGTAGAGGACAGTCATATGCACCAATAGTGAAAGCCATACTTAACGCCACATAATGGGAAGTCTCTCCTGTCTTTTAAAAGAACTCTTTCAATGCTTCTTGGAAAACTGGTTTTAAGGCTATAAATTCCCTAAGCTATTGCTTCTCCATAAAGCTCTATATTGTGCCTTCAGATCTAACGATAATCTATCAGGATAGAGAATCCTCAGTGAGGTGTTAATTTCAATGAGTTTTTGTACCATAGTCTTCCATATTTTTCTGGCACCAGAAACTGCCCCCGGTGCCGTGTATTCCCATCAACGGCCAGTATCCAGAGACTATAAACCCAAGCTTCTGGAAGCATCTGTTAGCCTCATTTGATACATCTGCTGTACATCTTATAAATTTTCCTTTTCCTTTGTATATTAGTTCCATTTTTTATCTTGCTGTTTTCAATATTATGTCTCTCTCTTTGGATTTTGTCATTTTGAGTATAATGTGTCTTGGAGTTTAACTGGTTTTACTTTCATTGGGACCTTACAGGCCTCTTGGATCTCTGAGAAGTTCTTATTGATAATTTCTTTAACTATTGTTTCTTCATTATATTTGCCTTCCTATTCTTCTGGGATTCCAATAATTGATATATTTTTCCTCTTGAGCTCATCCCATAGCTCTCTGGTATGTTGCTCATTTCTTTTCATATTTTTCCACTTTCTAATGTTTCCTAAGAGTTTCCTCATCTGACACCTGTGGTACCAGACATCACACTTGGGGCTTCCACATGCCAGGGATATCTCCTAGAGGTGACTTATGTGAAGTGAGGAGAAAGACCCAGATTTGATTTTCTTAACTAAGGTGTTGATAATCACACAAACTATGTTCTTCTGCATTTATGATGAGAAACATCCAGCACAGAGCTTGAAAGCCTAGAAGAAAACCCCGCTTCAGGATCCAACAGTGAGCACTGAGCACGGATCTCTCCTTCTTCCCCCACCTCACTTTGCAGTTGCTCTTCACATTGCAACACACCAGAGTAGAAATGAACTATGACCAATGGTGGGGGTGGGGGGGGTGAGGAAAGCAATCAATCAGGGAGATGAGAAATGGGGAAAAGATGAGAATGCTGGCTGCTCTTCTGAATGCAGGAGGTCCCCTCTCCAAGAGGAAGTTGTTCACCAGTCTGGCATTCAACTTAACCATAAATCTCATAGTCCATTTTCCCCTGGGAGCTGTGCCAAATAATTGTTGCTTGGTATTTGTTATAGAGTACTGTTCATGGGGACTGGAGCAATAGCTCAGCGGGTAGGATGTTTGCCTTGCACATGGCCGACCTGAGTTCAATTCCTCTGTCCCTCTCAGACAGCCCAGCAAGCTACCGAGAGTATCCCACCCTCACAGCAGAGCCTGGCAAGCTACCTGTGGCATATTCAATATGCCAAAAATAGTAACAAGTCTCACAATGGACATGTCACTGGTGCCTGCTCGAGCAAATCAACGGAACAGCAGTGCGACAGTGCTATAGTTCTACTGTTTATGGAGAAAGATGTTCAAAGAATGGACTATGAGATTCTATTCAAGTACATTCAAGTTGTTATTTGTTCCAGGGGATAGTACAGTAGTTACAGCACATGTCTCGTATGAACCCAACCAGGGTTCAACCTCAGGTGCCACAGGGTCTCCTAAGAATAGCCAGGTGAAACCCTGGATATCCCCAACACAGCTGGGGTGACTTGGTGTTCCACTGCATCATAGGACCTAGTATTGGTTGGCTGAGTATCATGGGTAAGTGGCCCAGGCCTAGGCTCTCTCAATTAAAATTCTGATGAAACACTTACAATGAGCAAGACCCTGAAAATGAAGAAAGGGCCACTTTCCATTTTACCCAATGTTGTTACTCTCTCACTAAAAGCATATTTAAAAAATTCCCTTCCTACTTCTTGGCATCTAGGCCCAACACAAAAATATTAATTACAATCGATATGTACATAATTATGTTCATCATTGCACTTAGTTCAATAGCAAAATATGGAAAACAACCCAAATGCCCAACTGCAGAAGAATGGAACAAGAAGTCGTGGTGTATATATACACACAACAGAATACTATTCAGTTCTAAGAAAGAACAAAATCATGCAATTTGCAGCAACATGGATGGAACCAGAAGATATCATCAATGAGTGAAATTAATCAGAATGAAAGGGACAGATTCAGAATGAACTCTGTCATGTGTGGGACTAAAGATACACAGCAAGGTAGGAATAGATCCAAAGGCAACATAAGAGAGGAACTGACCCACACAATTGAGTAGGGGGGGTGAAGAGGGGCTGGATTCCTTGGAGGAGATGCACTCACTGGTTATGGTTGTGGTGTGGAATTATGTTCATGAGAAATCATTATTAATAGTATTGCAAACCAAAAAATTAAAAACTTTTTTCTCTAATTTTTTTTTCTTTTTGGGTCACACCAGCAATGCACAGGGGTCACTCCTGGGTCTGCACTCAGGAATTAACTCTGGCAGTGCTCAGGGGACCATATGGGATGCTGGGAATCGAACCCGGGTCGGCCACGTGCAAGGCAAATGCCCTACCCGCTGTGCTATCGCTCCAGCCCCTAAAAATATTTTTATAGAAAGAAAAATTCCCTTCCCAGATTTTCCTTCAGATTTCAATCCCTAAAAACACCAAACCAGAAACAAGAGTAAAATACCTGGTTTATTGGGAAAGATTCATAATGAAAACATCAACTGCTTATACTTCAACTTACAAAATAGTTATTTGACATATAAAATGAATTGGTTTTCATTATGAAAGTACAAATTGTAAAAAATAATAATAATAATAATAATGATGTGTTACACATTTGTATGTTTGAACATTAGATAGTTTAAATCAGTTGACCCAAGAATACCAGGTTTTGAATTACATTGAAGTTTTTGTTTATAGTTACTTATCTATAGAAATTGTGTCTACATGTTCAGAGCCCAGTTAAACCTGAGATGAAAATTTAAGTCATTTCTACCTGTAATGCTGCTTACATATTAACTTTATGACAGGCACTGCTCTCTGAATGCTTTGTTAAAACTCTTATTTATCAGTCCAGATAAATTAGAATCAGTCCATCTTTCAGCCTGATTTACTCTGGTTCTGAGCATATAAACCTCAAATAGTACATATTTATTAATATAGCGTTTACCCTACACCCCAATCCTACAAACTACTTAAAAGAGAAAATTTCATCTTAAAATGTCCTACATAAGTCCTTACTATTATAATAGGCTAAAGCCATGAAAAAATATATTTCCTATACAACATATCAAGTTAATGTGGAGCTTAACAAAGAGTCACTTGTTCAAGATATTAATCAGGAAGTCTCACATATGATATGCATTCAGGAAAACTTTGCTTTACTAAACAGCAAAGGACTTACAAACTTTCTATTTTGTATTTATTTTAGAATATTTGGCCACTGGTCAATTTTAATCTATTTTTAAGTACATTTCCCTTAGCCTTTAACAACCCAGACCATACCATCTGGTTTAAAAAAAAAAAAGGTCAGCGGGTGTGGAGGTAGGGGGGGGGAAGATTTGATCAGATTATACAAATCTTTGAAACCTTTTCCTTTTTACCTTATAAAGTGGTAAGTTTTATATCCCAATTCTTTTACTAAGGCAGTGTAAATGGTATGGATACAAAGGAAGTACTGCCCAATTATAGCTAGATAAGTCTCAATAAACTCTACAAAATAGAAAAGATGAATATGAAACTGTAATACCATTTAAAAATATTTTTCCAAAATGAGTATCTAAACGCTGTCCCCAAACAGGTTTAAGGTATGCTAGAGAAGACAGTTTCTTCCTCTGAGACGGATTTTGGCATCAGGAACAGTCTTCAGCAATTCCCCTTCTTAGGCAGATGTGTAGAAGTATCTGGGCTTGGCGTTGCCCAGGAGGTCATCTTCATAGTTGGGGAGGCAACAGAAGAAGAAGGCACAGCCAATCAGGATGATGGTGGCTGCCCACCCGAAGCCATAGGCCCAGTTATAGATGTAAGTGACAGCAGGATTGAGATGAAGATTGAAGGTCTGTGTGTACTTCACAGGGTAGATTACAAGGGAGATAATTTGGAAGACAGCTAGAGAGAAGGGGAAAAAAATCGCATTAAGTGAATTTATGCATGAATTAATAAGCAAATATAGCAAAAACATATTACCACTTCCACAAAATTTGTGCTATTTAATAAGTCTTAAATTCATAATGCTAATGAAAGGGAAAGGGGTAATCTAGTTAATCATAAGACAGAAAAAGAAAAATATTGAATATTATGGGGATAGAACTCAAAGAAAGAACAATAATACCTTAAGGAAAGTGTAAGGAAGTAAACAGATATCAAGGTTTCTATACTCTTTGATATATATTATAATAATACAGTTATTGGTAATTGTTGTGTTATCATTTTAAACCACCTTAAAAATAGTTTTATTTTTAAGGTGGGCTAGGGGTGTGGGGAGGTTAGGGGTGGGGGGGCTAGGGGTGTGGGGGGACGGGGTGGAGCTATACTGTGATATTTTTTGCTGCAATATGTGCACTGGTGAAGGGATGGGTGTTCGAGCATTGTATAACTGAGACTTAAACCTGAAAACTTTGTAACTTTCCACATGGTGACTCAATAAAAATTTTTTTAAATAATAATTTTATTAAAGCTACTATTACTGTAGTCTTTTTTCAACAAACAGAAATACTTTTCCTTTTTTTTTTTCTTTTTTGGGTCATATCTAGTGATGCATAGGGGTTACTCCTGGCTCTACACTCAGGAATCACTCCTGGCGGTGCTCAGGGGACCATATGGGATGCTGGGAATCGAACCTGGGCCAGCTGTGTGCAAGCAAACGCCCTACCTGCTGTACTATTGCTCCAGCCCAGAAATATTTTTGTAAGGTTATAATGATGACATATATATGTCACACCATCCTCTGAAATTTTTTAACTTAATATGGACTTTGCCATTTCAAAGTCATCTATAAAAAGATGTTTAACTCTTTTCATGTTAAAAACTTACTTTAGACCAAAATAAGCCAGCTGATTGTGCTTTTTGAAAAGTATCAGGGAAAGTATATTCCTCAATGTCATTTCTTTCTTTCATCTTAATTTTTCCTACTATCTTCACAAAGTTACACTAAAGTCATTTTCTTTTTTCTTATTTTTTTATTTACTATAAAAGATGTAGATGTTCCTAATTGAGAAATTATAGTTATAAGTCAAACAGTAGGCCGGGTATCTGTTGATATTCAAAATTAAAAATAATTTTCTTTATGACAATAATTTCTGAAACCTGGTCAGCTCGAAATGGCTATTACTAGAATTGAATATATTGGTATTAAGATGAACATGCTTCACTGGATTACTTTTTATTATGCTCACTATAAACAACTTAGTATTTAGCATCTTAATCTATATATACAATCAATGGCAATAAGTATATTCACACTGTTGTGCAATTATCAGCATTGCCTGTTCCTAAAGCTTTTTAATATTCCCACTGCTAACTCTGCATTGGAACATAAATCTCCCTTACCTTTCTCTAGTAACCTAGTCAGTCCCTGTTAGCTGTGTTTCCTTCCTGTTCCCATGAATATACTTACTACAGGTACTTTATATCATCTACTATCTGTTCTTCTGCATAGATCTCAATGTAATATTTTCCTGATCCTTAAAAGTTCGGGAATATATCAAACCTTTTCTCTTTTTATGGCTGAACAATATTCCCATGTAGGTATGTACCACAGTTTATCCTTTTTCTCCTGAATAAACACTTGGGTTGTTCATCAGAAATGTCTGTTCAAATCCCTCCCCTCCATTATTTTTATTCTACAACTCAATGTAGAATTACTGATTTGGGCATTTACTGGGATGTCTCACGAATGTTAATGTCTTCGTGTGCTTTTCTAGTGGTGATTTAAACCAGCACCCGTCCTACTGTATAAAACATGATAAAGGAAGTCATACAAATGTGTTTATTTCATAGGATCTTATGAATTTGAACTAGGAAATGTCAAAAAGTGAAGGTGGGATTCAACAAGCTTTGGCATATATTTTGTAATTCCAAGCCACTTCTGATTTTTAAATATCCTTAGGGCACACTATGAAATGAAAGGAACACTGAAGGAAACCTTACTTTTTTTCTTTTTGCTTTTTGGGTCACACCCAGTGATACTCATTTGTTACTCCTGGCTCTGCATTCAGGAATCACCCCTGGCGGTGCTCAGGGGACCATATAGGATGCTGGGAATGGAAGCTGGGTTGGCCGAGTGCAAGGCAAATGCCCTACTCTCTGTGCTATCACTCCAGCTCCGGGAAACCTTACTTTTAATCAAGAGAACTGTATACATATTCAGGATAGGGCCAGGCAAGGACTGAATACTTTTCTTTCCTCTCCTTTGGGGCCTCTCACCTCTTCTCTGCCTTGCCCTCAATTCTGCAAAGCCCGTTCCTAAGGTAAGGCAGTACAAGTGGTCTTCCTGCTGCTCACACTGAATTACAGAGCCTCTCAACTCACAAGGTCCCTGGTCTTTCCTCCAAACCATCTTGCTTACTTGAATGGGAACTTCCAAATCAGCCTCAGTCCCATAATCTTTGAATTTGAATTTGGTAGCTTGAGGAAAGATCTGTGGGCTCACTCTGCCCCATTAGCACTTTTTTCTCCTCCTTAGCAGAACCCAGTTGGTACCAAAATCCTGTTCTACAGCCATGCCCTTGATCCTTTCACTGACTTCCCTCATGCCAGGTATCCACTAAAGATTTCAAGAATTCTTGTGCCTAGATGCCTCGTTCTTCTGTTTCACTAATACACATTCACTTAGATCCCCATCTACCTGTACAACTAAATATCCTGTTCCCAAACATAGGTTCAGTGATACTTTGAGATAATTCCTGATCTCAGCTCTCTAGAGATGCCGGCCTCATGCTGCAGAAAATCCTTCCATGACCCAAACATATAAGATCACATAAAACTGCTTCAATAAATTTTCAATGCCTAAAGTGTTCCCAGGAGGCCTGCATGAACCATAAGGAAATATAATCGACACACTTTGGGGGCTGACAGCCCTGGGTCTCAGGATGGGGGTTGCATTTGACATGGAGTCACCAGATGGAGGGCAGAATGCAGAGTGCTATTCTTTACTGGGAGGAGAAGTCCAAGGAATGTGGATTCCTTGATAAGGCCCAGAAGGCAATGGACAGAGGGGACAGAGGACCCAGAGCTTAAAGCACATCTCAGTAATTACCAATTACCGCCCTTGGCGGGGGGGGGGGGGCGGGGGGAGGGTGTCACACTTTCTGAGAACAGGAACTGTGATCATCAGTGATCTTCTTGGTTACTCAATTCAAATCCACTATAAGAAATGAAGAAAATTATTGACAAGCAGTCTTACCAGCCAGGGCCAGGAGACCTCCAATCACTCTCAGGAAGACAAGCATTTGGGGTCCACAGAGGGCAAAGAAGGAGAGGATGAAGCAGATGACCAGGATGATAAAGCCGCAGAAGAGCATGGCAGCTGCTGCCCTTCCCCACGCTGCAATAAAAGGAAAAATAGTCATTAAGGAAACGAACATGCGCAACACAAAGTCACCTCCCAAGGATCAAGGGGTTTTCATTTCTTTCTCATTCTGTATGGATGGAAGGACTGATCATCTCTGGACAATGCCAGAGCATCTCCATAGAAAGTGCACAGGGAGGGCTGATAGAATGCAGGCTCCCCTCAGTTGAGAGGCGATGATCTAGCTCAGAAATGAAAGTTAAACTTCATGAAACTGTTCTTTCATTGAATGCACTCAAAAGTTTTATCCGAGTCCTAACACAATCATAAATTAACATGAATTATAATCTCCTTAGGAAAATTCAAGTACTTCTAGAATAGTTTCACACCCTTTTCCTAATCATGGCCCCCTTCCAACCTTGTTCCCTTCCTTTGACCCTCCCTCCACCCCGGCCCCCGTCCTACTGCTTGCCCCCCAGACTCTGCCATGTGCCTTCATTTATACAAGTTTCACCTGTGGTTCCCATGGAATATCCAAGGGGCATATGGCCCCTAGTTGATAAATGCTGCTTAAGATTATTATCGTGTACTGTCTGGTCCTCTGCACAAAAAAAAATCATAGAAAACAGATTAGGGGAGGGCTGGAGCGATAGCACAGTGGGTAGGGCATTTGCCTTGCACACGGCCGACCCGGGTTCGATTCCCAGCATCCCATATGGTCTCCTGAGCACCGCCAGGAGTGATTCCTGAGTGAAGAGCCAGGAGCAACCCATGTGCATCGCCAGGTGTGACCCAAAAACCAAAAAAAAAAAAAAAGCAGATTGAGGGGCTGGAGAGCTCATAAATGGGTAGGGCACTTGCATGTAGCTGATCCTGGTTGAATGCCCAGCATGCAAGCCTATCTGAATCTAGAACATGAGTCTTTTTTTTCTCCAGATTTGATTGACGTACCTTTCAATGTACCCTTTCAAAGTATACCATCTTGGGGTGTCCACAAAGGTGGAGAGACACACGTGCAATTCCAAAACCGTCATAATCCCAAACAAAATGACAAACCCTCCTATCATATCTTCTGTCCTTTTTGATAAAATGGCCTGTTGTGGATCTTATATGCAAAAGCAATCCCATGGTCTGTGCCTCTGATGGCTGTCTTCTTTCACTTAACCCTCTTGGGAGCTTCAGCGATGCTGCAATGAGTCTGTATTTCGTTCACTCTTCAGGCCTAGAACTGTCTGGTGTGTGGATAGTCCACCTTGTTTCCCCTTTCATTTTTTCATTCATTCCTGAGGACCAGACCTCTTAAATGAAAGTCACATGACCTCTGTCCTGGTTCCACAGCCTCTCTGATGAATGGAGCCTCACTTAACTCCTGGCATTTATTTGATAGGTCAAAGTCAAACAAAGAATGGAAGGGAGAAGAGACTTTGATGCCAACTGCACCTCACTCATCCACTGTCTCAGCTAGTGAGTCTTTCTGCTACCCAAGGCTCAGCAGGACTTACTTCGAGAGCACTGGCAAGATGAGAGCTCTTGCCTCTTGCTTGAATCCTGCAGCTCTGCATTCTCCAGCCCTCAGGGTGCCAAAAGTCTCTTCTGGAAGCTTCTGACTTGTTCTAGTATCTCCAGGAGTCTCTGCTGCCTCCCTCATGTCTGTGCCACAGTTCCTCTGTATCCACATCAGCTGTTACAATCCCATGTCCCTCCATTTGCTTCTCAAGGCTCCCTGCCTGCTTGAAGGTTTCCTTTGAAATTCATGAACAATTGGAGCACCTGGGTGCATTTTAACCTTTTTAACCTATGTCACAGAAACCCCACCTTTCCCCACAAATTACCCCTTTAAAGACAAGCTCACCAGGGGGACTAGAGGGTCACACTTTCTATTTATTAAGTTTCCCTTTTCTCTAAAGTTGCTGGGTCTCCCTGTCAGATCCATGGAAAACTTAGGTATCAGGTACATGGAATACTCTAGGTACAGGAAATGTTTTATATTAAAGTAGAAAGAAGAGCAAGTACAGGGGCACGGCGCTTGCCTTGCATGAGGCCAAGACCAATTTGATCATTGGCACTGCATATGGTCTCCAAAATACCACTGGGTATGGCCCTCGAAAAAAATAAATACACAGAGATACTCTAAAGAAAAAAAAAAGTAAGCCAAAATGTGAAATTTGTAAGACTCCTTTCTGATTGTTGTCTTCAGGTAAAATTCAAAAAACTGGGGAAGACATTTTAGAAAGAATACAAGGGGATCAGATCATCTTGAAGCCTAGTCTGTAGATCACTGAGTCAGAACCATCCGAGTACTGATTCAAATGATGGACGGCTGGGCCAGGAAGTGGCTGAGCGGGACAGCACTGGCCTCGCATGCGTGAGGCCCAGGTTTGATTCTCAATACCTACAGTCCCCAGACCACCACCAGAAGCAACCCTCCGGCCAGAACTTGCCCGGGAGCACAGCAGGTGTGACCCCAAAGCAAGGAAAATAAATACAGACAGCTGGGCACCTCTCTTCAGACCCACAAATCTGAGTTTGAGAGTAGCTGCATTTTACTGGTATTCCTTCCACGCACACTAAAGGTGAAGACAAGCTAAGAAACATGCTAAATCTCCTTATGAAAACAGGTGCAGCACTTCCAGCGTGTGACCCAGGGGCAATGTTAAATGTCATCATTATCATTTTTACAGCTACTGCCAATCATTACATTACAGTTAAATACAAACATTCCATTCAATTAAATCCTACCATAAAATTCAAAACAGCAGAAACAGAGTCTCCTCTAAAGCTGAGTGCACATATCTGAAACTACAATAAAAGACACTATATCGGTACAAGCATGGAGACAAAAAAAGGGGGGGGGAGAACTGCACATCAGAATGTGAGTTTTCAATAAAAACATAAAACCTGCTTAAGGAGCATCTTTCAGCAACCAAACTTGGACAGTCACAGATGGAGGTTTTTAAAGCACAGCTGAAGAATGGAGACTGTTGCTCGATGAAGGAATACATTATGTTTCCTACTCACTTGAGGAAGAATAACTCAAACAGCATAACTCTGAATACTTCCCCGGCATTCACACTGAGGGGTAAATAGACTTGGTTTCTAGTACGTGGAAGGAATAAAATGAAATGGTAAAGCAATTCACCTAATCTAAAGGAAAGAGGTGCACATGAATATAAACACACACTTTAAGAAGCTGAAGTCAGTTCAATTCATGCCCTGTGTGTCTAAAACGCTGGGTCACTCAAAAAGTAACATGGAGAATTAAGAGACATGGTGTCTGAAAAAGACTGCCTTGAAAGAAGAACATGTCAAACCTGCTCCTTCAGTCTAGAAACACCTGCCCTGAATCACACAAGGCAGAAACCCTGGCAGCATTTTAAAGTTTTTGACGAAAGGATGACAGGTAAGGTGATCTGCTTGCTCATGTCAATGCCTATTTTGTTCTCAAATGATGACCGAGACCCTGTGAGTCAGGACTGGGTCCTCCTAGTCCAATAATCTATCCCAGAGGGGCAAGAACACATTTTGAAAGGTTCAGTGTCCAAAATACTTTCAATCTCACTTGGTTACTCAGAATGAACTTCCTATTGACAAACTTACTCACATGCTTTTAAGAGCTTGTTTGATCTTTCCACTGTGCCATGTTCTAAATGACAACATGTTTTCAGATCTCAGGGAAACAGCAAGTTTTCAGACTTGTTCTCAAGCCACTTATTCCTTTTTTTTAGTTTTTTTTTTTTTTAATTTTATTGAATCACCATGAGATAGATGAGCGGAGGGGAGAAGACAGATGGAATAGAAAAGGAACCAGTTGGCATGCCACTTATTCCTAATACCACAGGTGGGCCTCTGTTCTTTAAAGGCAGACAGTTCAACTTTATCTGTTCTGAGAACAAGCATATCTTCCATTGTTATTTGTGATCCCATTGTGATGCCTTTTGTAAGAATGATTTGTGTGTGTGTGTGTGTGTGTGTGTGTGTGTGTGTGTGTGTGTGTGTGTAGGAAGAGCAGAGATCATCTCAGTCTATGATCATTCTCTGAACTGCCCACAAAAACATGCCTTACTCCAAGTAAACATGTTGTTTCGGAGTAGCAATGCTTTTGTTCTTCTATGTCATGTCCTTAAATGATAATCCTGTTGGCATTTTATATACATAATCTATTATGCTCTAAATTTATTTTCAAAGTGCCACTCAACAAAATCCACACTATTAAAGAACCAGCAGCATTACGAACCTCCTTTTAAATAAGATTCATTAAAAATTCACATAGAGGAAATACAAGTTCACAAATTTTGCAATCCCAAGCAAAGAGTCAGCATTAAATCAATAACATGCAAACCAGATAGGAGTCCCTGCTGAAATCCTGCAGTGCTTTTGGTTTTCTGCACAAGAATATGCTCTCCCCTGCAGCACCCCACCACCTTCGTGGGTGAGATCTGAGAACACAATAGAACAAGAAAGGAAAACACGGCAAGGAAAAGAACAGCAAGGTCAATGGATAAAGAGTAAAAGCAAAAGTAAATCCCTTGATTATCAAGTTTAGAATTCATAAATCAAACTGAGTGTTGCGAAAACAACAGCAACAATGAAAACTTTTTTTTTTTGCTTTTTGGGTCACACCCGGCAATGCACAGGGGTTACCTCCTGGCTTTGCACTCAGGAGTTACTCTTGGCGGTGCTCAGGGGACCATATGGGATGCTGGGAATCGAACCCGGGTCGGCCGCATGCAAGGCAAACGCCCTACCTGCTGTGCTATCGCTCCAGCCCCAACAATGAAAACTTTTTAAGGCAAGGAAAACAACGATAACATTTAAAAACAAATATTTTGGTAGACTATTTTTGAAGGAGTATTTCTTCAAAGTCAGAAATTTTTAAATGGGTTTGCTGCATTCCTGGATAGTTTTACACAAGGACACCGAACACTGACCATAACAGTCTGTGGTCAAGTTCATCTAAAGTGTTCTTTCTGCAGAGAGAAACCAGCCACCAATCTCTCCAATCAAAGCGATATCCTGATGAACTCTATCACTTGTATCACTTGTCATGCTGTTGATCTTCGATTTGCTCGAGTGGGCACCAGTAACGTCTCTATTCGTCCCTGTCACGAGCTAGTGTAGCCCAATGGTATCTGCTCACTCCAGGAAAGAGAAAACCCCAGATCAAAGCAATTTCATATATACCCATCTCTAACTCCAACCCTAAGGCCATTCAGGCTCTCTGCCCTCTGAAGAGGCTCACACTGTCCCTGGAATGCGTTTCTCTCTTTCCTTCCTCATAACCTAGAGGTAAAACAATTTGATTTCACTATTCATTTCCTCCTGGAATTCTTTTCTGCATAGGTAATGGCCGGTACTGAAAAGAACCCCAGGTTGAAATTAGGACTGATTCTCCTTTCCGGCAAAGGGTCATTCCTCACTCCAGCCTGAGATCCAAAGAGTAGCTTCTCATTCCAGCCTGAGCTCCCACGGAGTGGCAGAGAACATTTCCCTTGCTGTGGAGGATCAGCGTGGCTCAGGTGCAGTGGAGCTGGTGAGAGAAGGGCCGTACCTCGCAGGCACTCAAGGACTTTCATCAGTCCTTGAACTTCCCCAAGTGACTGGATAGAAAAGAGAGTGGGAGAGTAGGTTGCCTCTGAGGTTGCACCCCTCTTCTCCCTGCTCCCAAAAGTCACCTGCACCACCCTGAAGCTTGTCAGCCCTTCTGATCTCCTTTCGGAGTGTGAGAGGGAAAACCAGCCTACATGGGAAGATGTGAAGACAGAAAATTGCACCTTGAACCAAGATAAGATAACCAGCAGTGAGTTTTGAATTTTCAGATCTTTGAAAATCTGTCTGATGAGAAAAGGATGCAAACTAGAGGTCACTGAGAAGCAAACAGCAGTTGGTAGAAGGGACATACTTTTAAACCAACAGTCCAGGAAACTGAATGAAGGTGCAATACAAGGGATGAGCCCCAGATTAGTCATGGGTGTTGGAATAGGTGCATTCTCATTCCCTCCTAGGTTGGCAGCCTAGGAGTCCGAGTCTGTTCAAACAAGTTAGGTCACTTTAAAAAAAATAATAAGTTAAGTCACTGAAAGGGATTAAGCCTCTCGGGTTATTACTGCTAAGTGCGGCAAGTAGAGTCAATTGGACTAGATTACTGGCTTTTACAGTTTCTGATTTTATAAATAAGTGTCATATACTTCAACTATGAACATCAGGGGTCAGGGATGTAGCTCAGTGGCATAGCACGTGACTCATCTATGAGGTCTTGAGTTTGATCTCCAGCACAAATTCTTCCCCCACTGCCTGCAAGAGTTCAGAATAAGTCAAGAAAATTAATTGAGAGTGGCCAACTTTTTTATTTTGCTATGTAGGGAAGTGAACATAAGTCTAAAGAGTATCTATTCAAGCTTACTTTCATAACATAAAAATATTTAAATACCTCATTCTATGAATGCTACATAAACATAATTTAAAAATGAATTCCTTTAACCTAATGTAAACCCATGAATTTTGGACTTATTTTTTTTCTGTACATATAAGAATTGTGGGGCTAAAAGACCTAAAAAATATTATGTGATGCTCAAATTCTTTGACCTACCAAACGTTGATTTAGTGTACAAAAATTCAGTATGTTCTTAAAGGGTCTTCCTTGGAGAAAGAAAGAAAGAAAGAAAGAAAGAAAGAAAGAAAGAAAGAAAGAAAGAAAGAAAGAAAGAAAGAAAGAAAGAAAGAAAGAAAGAAAGAAAGAAAGAAAGAAGGAAGGAAGGAGAGAGAAAGAAAGAAAGAGAGAGAGAAAGAAAGAAAGAAAGAAAGAAAGAAAGAAAGAAAGAAAGAAAGAAAGAAAGAAAGAAAGAAAGAAAGAAAGGAAGGAAGGAAGGAAGGAAGGAAGGAAGGAAGGAAGGAAGGAAGGAAGAAGGAAGGAAGGAAGGAAGGAAGGAGAGAGAGAGAAGAGAAAGAAAGAAAGAAAGAAAGAAAGAAAGAAAGAAAGAAAGAAAGAAAGAAAGAAAGAAAGAAAGAAAGAAAGAAAGAAAGAAAGAAAGAAAGAAAGAAGAAAGAAAGAAAGAAAAATGTGGCTCAGCACTTCATCATGATGCTCCACTTTCTTTCTGAGCCCACAAACCTGTCTCCATCCTACCCCACCCAAATAAGTTGGGACTTGCTTAGGATCTAAAATCTATCTGGCAGATCCTCCCAATACAATTTTCCTCAAGACTAGAAAAGAAGCTGCTGGTAGTGGGGAAGCAGTATGCTTGAATCTGCATTAAAATTTGTATTTTATTATTACATGAAATTTGAATGAGCTGTGCTTATTAGGCATCATTCATGGCAACACTCAGAGGGCCATGTGGATGTTGGGAATTCTTTTTTTAAATGATTTTTTATGATTTAAAAAAAACTCTTTGTTTTAACAGTTACAGTGGTGGATCATTTATTTTCTGTATTGATGATTTTTTATGGTTAAAAGTAATAAAGTCCCCATGTAGAGAAATTATTTTCATGAGAGCCAGCAACCTTACTGCTTATTTCACAAGATGTTTGTCTATACATACGAATGTGTATAAGGTTCTTATTCCACTAACGGGAAGGTTAACCTCATATAAACAAATGAAAATATCAAGAACTCAAAATGCCTAAATCGTCACCCCCTCACTGAATATATCCACAACTTTCACACCTGAGAGTAAAACTAAGCCACAATGCATGGCAGGGGACAGGTGCAAGTGTGACAAATGCAGCTTCTTAATGACAAGTTGAGCGTAGGGCCTCTGATGACTTTGTAACTCTTGTCTTCTTCCCATGACCCCTCCTGACAGTGGACCTTGGATGCAAAATCTATGTCCCACTCTTCACTGCCACTCGATCTCTGCAAAGGTCACAAGAATAATGACTTTGGGACATGAAGGCCACCATCCATCCATATATGAAAATCAAGTTTGCCCACATTAATAAGATAGTACTAGATTTTCTAAGACTCACTTGGAAAAGTGAACTTTTCCCAAAAGCAATCTTGAGGTCAAATTCAAACACTACCAGCATTTTCTTTATTTAAAAGATATTAACGCTTTTGTGGAAGGGAGGGAGACGGCTCACAGGACTGGGGTGAAGCTTTGCATGTGGGATTCCCAGGGTTCAATCCCTGGCACCAGAGTTTCCTGAGCACCCATGGTGTGGTGACCAAAAGAAAAAAAAAAAACTCTTGATTTGTATCTAATTTTTTAAATGACCCTGTGAAACCAAGGATGCCTCCTCCCTTCCATATACAAAGCGCTATCAGTCTGAGCTTGCAAGAGCCACACCCTGAGAAGGTGAGCTCACCCACAAGTCAGGAAGAACGACTGTGTGGTGCCTGTTTCCCAAGAGAGCAGGGGAGAAGCCCTGTGCCCGGCAGGCCCCGTCACGTCCCAGGAAGAGTGCAGATGTGGCTTGCTGGCACCCTCGCCCCAGAGCTCAGGCCAACACTCACACTTTCCATGTAAGGAATTGTTGAGTGTTAGGTGGGTCTGTCTGAGTCTGCAGGGAGGACGGATCATTCAAGTCTGTTTTAAAACATCGCTGTTCAAGCAGATTAGCTGAGTTCTGTACAACTTCAGGTGCATTTTAGCTAGAAGCTGTTCTTTCAAAAAAAATGGCATCCCTTAAAAGCAAACAAACAGAAAACAAAACCTAGAAGATCTGGAATTAAATTAGCAGGTGACTATTATTTGAAGGAGAGGAAAACCACCTACTTGAAAGGAGGTAGAGAATCTGTGCACATTTTATTACCTGCTGATAAGAACTGTGCCTCCTTTGGGGTGAAAGTTCAGGATGGAACATCCAAACAATTCCATAGCATCAAGAACCCCAACACAGGTTCCCAGAGATACAAAGAATCAAGGAGGCTGGGTTACTTGTGGGAAAATAATAAGTCAGGGGTGTGGGCGGGGATTGGAGAAAGGTAGGTAGCCTTCTTTCTTGATTTAAAATGAATAAACTCATTTGATAAAGCCCCATTCAGTAATATTTGGCATTCACAGATTCAGATCATGTTTAGACTTAAATGGTCCCCTTAAACGGTCCCTCCATTTCACTAATCACAACAGAAACCCAGTTTCTTCACACCTATCCCAACAAGGTGGGTAGATTTATAAATCACACAATGAGGCGGTTCTCTATGCTGAAAAATGATGGCAATAAAACCCCAGCTGCGATGCATTAAATTTGTCAAGCCTGCTTCATTTCACTGATGTAGACTAGATATGCCTGCTTTTCAGTTTCAAATAAGATTAAAACATATATGCTTTCTAAGCGCACAGAAATCAAAAAGACACTCAAAAAAAAAATAAAAAGCTAACAAGAATTCTTTGGACATCTAATACGCTCCAGAATTGACATCATAACTGCCAAAAGTTTGGTAGAAAGGGCCCTTTTCATGGAAGATTTGCTTTCAACAAGTTCAAGTTAAAGGATTACAATGCACATTAGAACCAGATCATTTTTAAGACATTTCAATCAAAGGTAGAGCCAGAAGAGGAGGTGAATGGGAAGAAATGTCTCTAGGCTTCCAAGACAACGTACTTTTTTTTTTTTTTATAATTGTGGGTCCGGACCTTATCAGTGACTGAGATCACCTTTGCCCACAACCGATCAGCTCTACAAACACACAAACATACCAAGGACCAGGGCCTTGTCTTCCCACTGGGCGCTTGGGCTCTTTGCCTATTCAGATCTGATCTATGACTTGAAATAAGATCCAGACGTTTTTCTTTTGTCCCCCCCCCCAATAAAATCTAAATAGATTTTTCTTTCCATCGCCCATTTCCCTCAGGGCTCACTGATTTTGACCACGGCCGTTGGCCCAAGGATCGATCCAACGCTCCCAGGACGCTGGTGCAAGCCCGGCCGCGCAGCCCGGCGGACTTCGGCGGCGTCGAGCGGCTGGCAACCAACACTCACCGTAGTCCATGAGGCTCTCGCAACCATCTTCCCGGGACCCGGAGCCGCCGCCCTCGCTGAAACATCGCCACCAGAGCGAGGACGTCTGGATGTGGTCGCTAGACTGCAGCCAGCCGCGGCCGGCCAGCGCCACGATATCGAAGGCGATGGCGCTGAGCAGCAGCAGGGGCAGGATCCACCGGCAGCGCTCGCAGGCCAGGCCGCAGCGCAGCATCTCGACGGCGGCGCGGGGTGCGGGAGGAGCGCGCGGGGTGTGCGGGAGGAGCGCGCGGGGTGCGGGAGGAGCGCGCGGGGTGCAGAGGCGGGCGCAGAGTGCTCCGCGGACGCGAGGAGGGCCACAAAAGCTAAGAGGCCCAGGGGGAGGCGGCTCCCGGCGGGGACGCGTAGTGGGGGCCGGGCGCCGGGGGGGGGGCCCCTCCTCGATTCCGGTGAGTCACCGGGCGCCGCCCTGACCTGCCGGGCCGGCCTTGGGTGCGCGCGGGGGAGAGGCGGGGCCGGGCTCCGGTTACGCCGGGTGTGGGCTACTTTAACCCTGCCCGCAGCCCAGCCCGATTGCGTCGGGAGTGGCAGGAAGAGATGCCGGGACCCCCGAAGGTTGCGGCGCACCTTGTTGCGCTCTCCCCCCCAACCCCCCACTCAAACTGCCCTCCTCCAGCACCCAAGGACGGTTTCTGATGATTCAGCGTTGCAAGCCACACCACGTCAATACTCAACAACCCACCTCACCCCCACCCTCTTTGTCGGAGGAAGAAGGTCCCTTCTGCAACCGAAGAGACCCCTCAATGTCTAGCGGGTTGAAACCGGGGTTGCAGATTGCACCGGGGCCACTCTGCGCTGGCGCGCTCTAGGGGAGTGGACCCAAAAGCAGGTTCTGCTCCTCCTCCTACGCGCCACCTTTGCACTTTGCACAGCGACACGATCTATTTACAGGCCCGCCGTTCCCTCTGGGTGGCGATTAGACGGCAGGTTTTATGAATCTCTGGGGCCCGGGCAATCTGCTTGGGTCTGAGCGCCAAGAGTGTTTTCTGGGTTAGCACAGGGCGCTCGCTCGCTTCTGTCTTGGAAAAATCCTGATTTCCCCCCAGGTTGCAGCGCGTGCAGTCCGCGGTGGGCTGTCCCCTTCCCAGCCACCGGCTTGAATCTGCTTTTTTTTTTCTTTTCTTTTCTTTTCTTTTCTTTTCTTTTCTTTTCTTTTCTTTTCTTTTCTTTTTCAGTGACTGTTTTGAGTTTTTTCCCAATAAAATCTACGTGTCAGCAGGAAAGCAGCCCCGAAAATTCCACCCCAAGTGTCCTGCCCTTACATCTGTCGCCAAGCGTGATTCCTCAGGTGTGGTCGCGAGGGTGGGACGGGACAGGGGAGTGGCCTAAGGAGGAGAAACGAGTTCTCGGCACCAGGTACTTCGGTGGCCTCGGGCAAGTCAGGGAAAAAGTGGCGAGCGAGGAAGGTCCTATTTTACTTTGTATATTGCAGCATTTCTTCGGAATCGCTTACTTGTTTCAGTAATTTAGTTTAAGTGGAGATACTTCACAATGTTAACATGGAATCCTTTCTACTTCACAGAAGCAAAAGGCGTGGCTTTTAAGCAGGGTTCCCTAGTAATTTTTGAGAATGAGTATAAATATTGAGAAACTGTCTGACATCGCGTGGAAAAAAAAAATCTCTCCAAGATGAAGTCATGAAATTTGCTTATACATGGATAGACATGGAGAATATCATGCTAAGTGAAATGAGTCAGAAAGAGAGGGACAGACATAGAGGGACTGCACTCATTTGTGGAGTATAGAATAACATCATATGAGGCTGACACCCAAGGACAGTAGATATAGTAGATATAAGGGCCAGGAGGATTGCCTGCTTCATGAGCAGAGGAGAGAAGGCAGATGGAATAGAGAAGGGATCACTAAGAAAATGATGGCTGGAGGAATCAGTCGGGATGGGAGATGTGTGCCGAAAGTAGATAATGGACCAAACATGAAGACCTCTCAGTATCTGCATTGCAAGCCATAATGGCCAAAAGTAGAGAGTATGGGGAATATTGTCTGCTATGGAGGCAGGGAGAGGGTGAGGAAGGGGGGTTATACCCGGGATATTGGTGGTGGGGAATATGCACTGGTGGAGGGATGGCTGTTTGATCATTGTGAGATTGTAACTCAAACATGAAAGCTTGTAACTATCTCACGGTGATTCAATAAAATTTTTTAAAAATTTGAAAAAAATCTCTCCAGCTTTTTTCTGCATGATCATTGTACATAGTTTGTTTCACTGTCCAAAAATTGCAGCGCGTTCTATGGAGAGTTGGCTGCACACAGTGTACTCTGTGTGAAGAAAATATGCTGGCAGGGTTTTCAAAAGTAGTGAAAATGTTTAAGTAGCTGTGAATAATATAAGAAGAGGACAGATCCTTACCACACAGCAGTAAAGAGGAACTGAGTGGAAGTTTTTGTTGGTGTCTTGATAACTGAAGAACTTGGGGATAAGATATTAATTCTTTTCCTTGTTCTAGTTGAACTGAAGAATGGTCCTAAGGTAAAATCAAGGGAAGTAGCTCCTTAGAATTTTTTTAAAAGATTAAATGAACCCCGATGGGGGCCAAGAAAAAAGTACCTAATGGATGATTTGCAGTCCAGAAACTGTAAGCTCAGACTTTAGTCTGATTTCATACTACCTGACTCACATTCTTTTGCTGCTTAACTTCTTTTGAGCCTCAGTTTCCTCATCTATAAAACATTGTGCGCTTCATTTGTTGTAATGCATTAACCTGTGTAAAGGAGGTAGAGTAGATAAGTGTGCTCAGGATATAAGATATGGTAAGCCACAGACACAGGGTGTTGAGGAGGAGGTTGTTCACATTTTCTGCTTTAATTGCCTTGTAAAGGAGCTCATCGTATTTATTGAGGACAGGTTCTAGACGTGAACCCACTGAACATCACTAAGTTGTCTTAGACAACACAATAATGTGTCTGTAATCACGATTAAGATGGCTCTTAGTGGATAGAAGAATTGAATAGTCCACCTGCTGGAGAGCTTTGGGATTGCAATGCTGGGGTGCTCCTGGGGGTTATCGTTAAGCATTGAAGTTGTATAGTTAAAGCAAGTAAAGAAGTAAAGTCCTCACTTAATGTAGACAGTACATATTAGAAATCGAGGCTTTAGACTTTAAGCAAAAGGATAAGGAAAACGTGTGTATAATGTTGGCAGGGCATCATATATTTTATCTATCAGTATTATGACATTGAACAAAATAGCATTGAGAACTACTGTATTACAAACAAAAGGCATTATGTATTGCATACAAATAAAACCTTTTGTAGTGTTTTGCTCTCCTCTAATGTAAGAATGATAATAGTAAGAGCAATTTCACAGTTGCTGGGAGTTGCCTATGTGTGATTAAGTGCTCTCTGTGGCCCTGTTGAGGATTGCACACCACCTTCTTCGTGGCAAAGAAACCCTGGGTAGCAAAACCAGATTTCACTGCAGGCGGCCTGACACCAGAATTGGCACTCTTTGATACTGTGATCACTCATAAGCATTTGGGATAGCTTCCTCCTTTCTTTCCATCACTTCCCCTGATAAACATCCATACCAGCACCCCCAATTCTCTCCCAAGTTGTCATGAACTCCACCTCCAGTCTGAGAAAACTGAGCCTTCTTCTCTGGGCTTCCAGATCCAGATCACTTGAAGCATTTCTGCTCATTATATGGCTTTATGAGCATCAGTTTTACATTTCCACTAAACTGTGAGGGGTTGGGGGGGGGGGGTTGTTTGTTTGTTTACTTTTTGGTGAAGCAAGATAGTTTTTATTGAAAGATGTGAAGGATGTAAAGGGAGAGAGAGAGAGGAAAGAGAAAGAAAGAGAGAGAAAATATGTGTTCAAGAGAAAACAGGCTTCTCCAGAGTTGAATCAGAAAGGCATAGGGATAAGCAAGCAAGATTGGTGTTCAAGAACAAATGCAGGCTTGAAAGCAAGCTGAACTGTGAGGTCTTTGAAGCATGTGGCCATGTCTTTTTCATCTTTGTATGCCCAGCATCTTTTAAAGTAATTTCTTGCTTGAGGCCGACCCAGGTTCAATCCCGGCATCCCATATGGTCCCCCAAGCACTGCCAGGAGTTATGCCTGAGTGCAGAGCCAGGAGTAACCCCTGAGCATCATTGCATGTGACCCAAAAAGAAAAAAAAAGTAAGTTCTTGATTAATACATCAATAATTAATACATCAATAATTATATCAATAGCTTCTGCGAAACTTGGCCTCTCTGAGCTTCAAAATAAACATTTATTTTTTTGTTTGGTTGTTTTCGGGGGAGAGAGGTTACACCTGGCTGTGCTCAGGGGACCATGAGGTTCTGGGGATCTAACCCAGCCCGGACACATGCGAGCAAGCTCCCTACCACTGAGCCGTGTCCCTGACACCAGCATCCATTTGTTGAGGTGGTTAACAAATGAACAGAAGGAAACATATTTCTGAGATGCTATGAACAATAGATAAATGGGGGGGGGGGGGGGCGGAGAGATAAAAAATGTTATAATATATTTTTTCAGAACAGTAGGTGGCAGCAGAACATTGCTTTTCAGCATTACAACACTGGAAAAGGACCAAATAGTATTAAAAGTTAATATCACATAGAATGATTTTCCTTGAAATACCTCTATTTAAATAACAAAAGAATGGTATTGGCTCATTAACTGTAGCAAATGCGCCATACTAGTGCAAATGTCAATAATAGGAAAAACTGGACACAGGGGCTTATGGTAAACTTTTACTGTCACAAGTTTTCTAAATATTCAAAGCCATCTTAAGAGTTCATTTCTAAAATGCTATTATAGTCATTTATGATTCCCCATGCAAAATTCTGAAAACACCAGTTTGGTTATTTTTGTGTATAAGGTAAATATGATAACTCCAATATCAATGATTAATCTCAAGTTTAAACAATTTTGGGGGCTGGAGCGATAGCACAACAGGTAGGGCATTTACCTTGCACGCGGCCGACCCGGGTTCAATTCCCAGCATCCCATATGGTCCCCCGAGCAGACCTACCCCCCCAAAAAAAAGCAATTTTAGATATTCAGGAAGCCAGAGAGATGATATGGAAGGATGCAAGGTAAAGCTCTTGCCTTGCCCATAGCTGACCCAACACTCCATCCCCAACACTGCTGTGATCTCCCAACCACAGCCAGGAGTGACCCCTGATCAGATAGCCAGGAGTAAGCCCTGAGCACAGCCAGTCAGGGCCCCCAAACCAAAATAATAACTAAATAATAAAACAATTCTCAGTATTCAAAAATTAACTTTATTTAAATGCATAAGTAAATAACATTGGTGATTTGTCATTCTGTTGTGATTATAAATGTACTGCATATTCATTCACTTTAGAGAAATCTGAAGACAGATGGAGCTGGAACAGATAGTGTAATGGGTAAGGCACTTGGCTGGCATGTGGTTGACCTAGGTTTGATCCCCAGCTCCCTAGATAGTTCCCATAAACCCACCAGGAAGGATCCCTGAGCACAGACCCAAGAGAAAGCCCTGAGCACTGCTTCATGTGGCTCCCAAACTAAAACAAACAAAAAGAAACAAAAAGATAGAATGGCTCTGTAAATAAGACACTCATAAACAATTGCTCTCTGGTTTTTGTTTTGTTAGTTCCACTGAGCTTCTCTCTGAGGAAGCACCAGGTGGTGGTGCTCTGAGGTTACTCCTGGCTCCCAAATTCCTTTTAATTTGTATTGAAAATTAGTTTGTATCATATGCTTCTGGTACTACATCATGATTCCACCAAAAAGTTCAGCCTGAGGGCCAAAGTGATAGTACAGCAGGTAGGGCACTTGCTTTACACTGGGTCAATCTGAGTTTGATTCACAGCACCCCATAATGGTCCCACGAGCCCCACTAGGAGAGATCTCTGAACAGAGAGCCAGGAGTAAACCCTGGGCACAGCTGTATGTGGGGAAAAAACAAAAATGGGAAAAAAGAAAAGAAAACTCAGTCTTGAACTTCATTTATTATTTTCAGCATGAAGCTTTGACTTTTACAATGCCATTTATACATTATCTGTATGACTCTATGGCTGATACGATTGTCTTCTAAGGACCTAAAATATTTTTCTATAAACTGTGATGAAAAAGTATGTACATTCTTTTATACTACCTATGCTGCAGTGAGATTATGAAGATGAGGATGCTTCTTTTCAAGATCATTATGCAATGGTATACAATGTTGGGTCAAAACTACTTTAAGTGAGCAATTTTAAGGCTGAATGAATTCAAGTCAGTTGGACAAGGAAAAGTTGAATGCCATGAGCTGCTGAATGTTGCTGTAAGACTAGTTACTCTTTTATTTAAAACTCATGTATCATCTATCTAATAAAAAATCAGGTTGGCAGGCAAGAAGTTGGTGGGGGGAAGTCAGCACTGGGGGTGGGATTAGTGTTGGAACTTAGTACACCTGAAACTCAATGATGAATAAATCTGTAAATCATGATGCCTTGATATTTAAATTTTAAAAAATTCTTTTTAATTTAATCACTGTCCACTACAAGTTACAGATCATTCATGACTGAGTTCAGTGTGCAATGTCCCAATACTAATCCCTTCAAGGTATCCACTTCACACCGCCATTGTCCCCAATTTCTACCCTGCCTACCTCTATTAGAGGCACTTTTTCCTTCTTTTATTTTCTTTTTCTTTTAAGCGCTCTGTTGTCACAATATTGTTGCTGATAAGGCATTGTGCATATATATCACTGGCGTATAAAGACACATGGTTGGGAACAGCAAATGTCCAAAGGCAGCAGAAACAAAGAGCATGAGAACTGGTCTTCAATAAGAAGTTGGCTTTTTTTTATTAAAAAAAAGAAATAATGTAATAAAGTAAAATTTTTATGTAAACAAAGTTTAAAGACCTTCAAAAAATCAAGTTAGGACAGATCTGTTTGGTTTAATTTAGGTGGTGGCCGGTTGCAAGCAAGGAATTCGAGTTTTTTTGCTTTTTAATTATCATTACCACTCCAATTTCACAAATAGGGAAAAGGAACCTAAAACTTCTAAGCTTTTTCCTTCTTATTTTCTCTTGTCTCTGTGCGTATGTGGGCCTCTCTGTCATCTCTATCTCTCTGTCTCTCTCCCTCTCTCTTTTATTTCTTGAGCCACACCGTATAATGCTCTGGAGACCAGAAGGTGCCAGGGATTGGGCCAGATGTCCTGAGTGCAAAATATGTACTCAACCCACTGGGCTGTCTCCCCAGCCCTCTATGCTTTTTCTAATAGAACTCAATATTTTGTGATCTGATCTCAAAAATATCTATCAAAAATAAGAAAAATATCTAAGTCCAGCCCGGGAGTCCTTTTCAGGAGTCCACATCAGACTTTAACACAGTACTTAACTGGCCACTTTTGAGACGGATCTGGTCGAATTCATTTAGTTTTTGTCCACAGCACAGATATTTGAAAGTGCTATAAAATACTATACCTACAGAATATAATTGCTGGGAACTTGGAAATGGAAAGTGTGATTTCCTTAGAAGCCCTTCAGAAGGAATATAGCAAGACAATAGTAGGAAGAACAATTTCACCCAACCATAGATTTGCTAAATTGCTGAAGATCTAGTTTTACATAGTTAATGTGTACTTCCAGCATTTCTGGCAGTGGTGTAGAGAACAGCCTAAGCTTAAGATGTAAAGACAGGAATTCCAGCCAACTAATGCAACTTGTGGTAGCCCCAGAGTCCCACTGTGTTGCCATGGAAATGGATTAAATGGTCTGAAACAAAGACTGTTATGTTTTTAGGAAATATCTTTCTGAGGCTGAGAAAATGTTGGGACAGAAAATACTTTTTGTAACTCAGTGAGCTATTCAAAAGCCAAACAATAGTTTTTTGGACATTGTTTTGTTTTTAATGCTAGAGAGCTGGGAATGGAACTGCTTTCAGTTAGAAAGCCCTTATTTTCTGGAAATAGAATAAGAGATGCATATATCTTGGAAAGTTTTAGCCAAGTATTTAATGTTGGGGAAGAAGTATAATGATTTCTCTGACAAATTTGTCTCAGTCATTTGAAAGTTAGATATATGAAGAAAGGCCCATTTTTTTAAAATGTACTTCCTTCTGATTTAAAAAGAAATTAAATGTAACTATTTTTTCACTGCATTGACTATATATTTTTGGAGCATAAGATTTATGCTAATGAAGGCCAAAGCAATCCAGTGGATAGGGCATTTATTTGCCTTTTATGTGGCTGACGCAGGTTCAATCCCAAAACTCCATATGATCCCCTGAGCTCCTCTAGGTGTGATTCCTGAGTATAGAGCCAAGAGTAAGCCTTGAGCATCATCAGGTATGGGCCCCCAAATAATAAATTAAACATAAAATAAGAATTTTTTCTAAAAAAGCTGAAAGAAACACATCACATCAAACCCAGAATTCTGTATCCCATGGGAAAAGCATCCTTCAGAAGCGTAAAGTGAAGTAGTCATTTCTCCACAAAGGAAATGAGAAATAATTCCCAGGAGACCTTGTCTGCACAGAACTACTAAAGGAGACTCTCCAGACAGCAGGAAATTGCCCCATAAGGAAAATTAAGGCATTCGAGAATAAAGGAAAAACAATAGAAAGTAATAGTCAGAATTAAAAAAATAAATGATTCTCCTGAGGTTTTAAAAATTGTGAAGATTGATATAAAACATTAATGGTGTTTTCACTGTATGTAATATAAAAGTAGCATAAAGGAAGAGTGCAACAGCACCAGTATGATAGCAAAGCTTTTTTTTTTTTGTTCTTTGTTTCCTAATTTTGCTTTAGTCTCCATGAGTTGCAATGCCCTTTATGATAAAGGTTTCACGCATAAAATGTTCCAACTCTCCAACTGCTACCAGAGTGCTCATTTCTGTCCACCACTGTTTCAGGCTCCCCGACCCCACACCCAAAATGCTTCCAAACATAGGAAACTCAGCTCTGTAGTCTACTCCTCAGTTCTGTTGCTTTGACCATTTATTCCTCCCTCACCACCTTCTTTATACCCCAGACATGAGAGAGATCATTCTGCTTCTGCCCCTTCTCCTCCTAGCTCAGTTAACCTCCAGATATCCCATATGGTAGAAAATTGCATGGTTTTGTCTTTTCTTACATCCCAATACTATTGCATTATGTATATCAACCATAGTTTCTTTATCCAGTCATCTGTTCTTGAACACTTGGGTTGTTTCCAGATTGGAGCTGTTACGAATTGGGCTGCAATGAACACAGAAACACAAAGGCTAGGGCAGCTTAGGTTCTTGTAACAAAACCTAGGAATTGTATGCTCTTCAGCCTCTGCTGAAGAGGTGAACGCATACAGCAACAAAAGCCATGCCAACACATATTCACACATACACACACACACACTCACACACACATACACACACACACCCAGGCATACTGGAGGGAGGTTTACCCATGTGTTGCCCACAGGCTGAAAAAACGGTCTGGATCTGAATGTAGATTCTGGCAGTTAGTAACCATATGGGCAGAGGCAAGCTAACATCTTCCCGTGTCATTTCCTGATGTGTAGTTGAGGAGGATGATACCCCTCAGAGCAAATGCCATTGTTTCCTTATTTTGCTTTGTATCCTACATCAGTCAGCATGAGCCAAATTGAGTTACTGCCTTCCCTTGGTGTGCTGTAGAAACCTATCAAATTGTTAGGTTGCAGATCTAACCCTAAAAAATTTACTCAGGATATAGCGTTGCCTGGTACTTTATGTAGTCGATACTTTTGTGCTCTAACAATTGGAAGTTTAGATCCAAGGGCGGGTAGAAACCTCCGTAGCAGAGAGCAGAGAGATTACTGCTGGAGGTGGTGCTGTGTGCCCTCCGACTGGTCTGCTGCTATTCTAGCTGGCGGGACACAGGATTTGTGACCACCTTCTCTTCTGTTGTGGTTCTGCCATCCAGGCTTTGTCAGCAGCTTGATCTTGTTTTCTCTCTCTACTATGATCCAGTTTTGATCTGTCAGTCCCCAACTTTTTCAGAAGCAGCACCTGGGTACAAAGAGTACCCAGGAACGAGAGTCCTTGTCATGGGTCAGGCCACAATCTCGAGAGTGGCCACAGGCAGAGACAGTGAAAATGGTTCTGGAGTCAGCGTTAAAAAAAAAAAAAAGAAGAAGTTTCCTGCTTTACAAGTGGCCTCAACTCAAGCTCTTCTGCTGAGAAGCAGTGAGAGTGTGTGCAGGACGGCTCAGATGGGTGTTCTGCAGAGGCTAAGATACAGGCAGGGAGCGTGAGCGAGGCCCAGGTGGAACTCCACAAAAGTCCCTTCCAGCCCGTCCCAGCTGCCCATGCCGGGACACACAGGCAGAGTTGTCGGTGCCCATTGCAAATGGGACGAGGGCCCCAACTGTAATCATAGCAACCATCTGGTGGTCTCAGATCATAAGCAGCAGGGGAGGTGGTCAGCTCTCCCCTCAGTCCTGGTCCTAAGCTCTGGCTGGCCAGCTGCCCCTGCCAGGCTGGCATCTCTCTGCTCCCCTCCCCTACCTTGGCTTCAGACCTACTGTCCTGCCACTCTCCGAAAGTAGCCACTGTGAGTCTTCTTGCTCTGAGACAGCCTTCCTCAAGTCCTGGTGTCCCAGAGGCACACGCTGAGCTAATTTCCAGTTACCCGCCACCTCCCACTGTGTCCACCCTATACCTCCAGCTGTCTAGTCCTTTCTCGGGAGCCATATGTCACTTTGTTATCATTGAGTTGAAAATGTGAGATGGAAGAGTTTACAATCTTTAGGATTCCTGTAGAAGTCGTCCATCCTTTACCCATTCTCCTGGCGATATTCTTTTGTTTTTATATCTTCTCAACTCTGCAATATTCAGAGTGGTATGGATATTTATTCACTGTATCACTGTCATCCAGTTGTTCATCGATTTACTTGTGCGGGTACCGGTAACGTCTCTATTACACTCAGCCTTGAGATTTTAGCAGCCTCTCCTTACTCGTCTTTCCCAACAATTGGAGGCTCTTTCAGGGTGAGAGGAATGAGACCTATCATTACTGTTTTTGGCATATCGAATACACCATGGATAGCTTGCCAGGCTCTGCTGTACGGGTGGGATACTCTCGGTAGCTTGCTGGGCTCTCTGAGAGGCATGTATATATCTGTTACTGTATTTTGGATACGAATACACCATGGGGAGCTTGCAAGGCTCTCCCATGTGGGCACTAGACTCTTGGTAGCTTACCAGTTTCTCCAAGAGGGAGAATAAGGCTATTAGATGTCACTCGGCTGCTTTGCAGATATTTATTTAGCTAGTTAATTTGTTTGTTTTGGGGACCATATTCAGCGATGGTCAGGGATTAGTTACTGCTGGCTCTGTATTCAGGAACTACTCCTGGCAGTGCTCAGGGGGCCATATGGGATTCTGGGGATTGAACCCAGGTTAGTGTCATACAAAGCAAATGCCTTGTCTGCTTCTACCACTCCAGAGCCAGGCGTGGATATTTATAGGACATAAGCAATCTGGCAAGTTATATTCCTATCACTATATTTATTAGTGCTTTCTTATACTTGCCCTTCCTTTAAATACCATGTTTCACGAATAATGTAGAAAGTATATAGGGATTTTAAAATTCTTTTACTTTTAATATTAACACAGCCAGTAGACCTAAATTCTTGCCCATGCAATAAAATAATATGATTTTTCCCTCTCCTACTTCATCATATGTAAGGTGAGAATTTGAAACCGCTTATAATTACTTATTATGGACCTCTTGCTTTGCAGGATAATATTGGGTACTGAGGGGGCTAGAATCTCTCGAGAGGTTCTCAGAAGGTCTGAGGACTCCACCACAGGATAACGGTGGTTCAGCGCACGAGCTGTAGATGCAAAGCTGATCGGGTCCTGAGGTGCTGGGGATACCCAGGCCACCCCAGCAGTGCTGGGGGTCTCCAGGGCTGCACCTGGGGATGCTCGGGAAACCAAGAGATGCTGGGAATTGAACTTGGGCTAGGCACAAGTCAGGCATGTCCTAATTGTTTCGCTATCTCCCAATTCTTTTTTTTGAAGATTTAAAAATATTGGAGTGTTGGGGGTGAAGTCAGTTGGTAAGTTTTCTGATGTCTTGCATTTCTGGTTTGTCAGAAATAACCATAATTTTCAAATTACTATTTTACTCCTCCCTACTCCCTGTTCCCTTTATTGCTGCTGGAACTGTTGAATGAGCGGGGATCCCAGACACATCTGCTGCCAGGTCACAGAGCTCACACATTGCTCACAGGGGGTTGCACACCTCTAGTTGTGGTGTTTGCGCACATGCCCACCAGGAGCTGCCCTTCCTGCCCATTACTCTCACATCTGTTTAGTCCCAGTCCAAGGAGCTGGAGCGATAGCACAGAGGGCAGGGCGTTTTGTCTTGCACACAACCGACCCATCCCTCTCGAGAGCCCAGCAAGCTACCAAGAGTATCCCACCCACACAGTAGAGCCTGACAAGCTCCCCGTGGCATATTTGATATGCCAAAAACAGTAACAAGTCTCACAATAGAGATGTTACTGGTGCCCGCTTGAGCAAATCAGTGAACAATGGGATGACAGTGCTACAGTGCTACAATGCTTTTTAGTTACTCTGCCCATGGGAGCTGGGGCAGGGTGGGTGGTTGCACGGCTATGTGGCACTTACACATAATCAGTAATGCAGCCTGAAATCCTTTGCAGATACCAGAGCTCAAAGAGCAGAGCTGTCAGGATCTGTGGACATTGGGGATTTGAAGTGATTAGGCGCTTACAACACAGGGGGTCTAGCTTCTTAAACTGCAGGTCCTGACCCGTTGGAACCACATAACCAAATTGGGGGGGGTATAAAATCTTTTAAAAAATTAAAAAATTAAAAAAATAATAAAGACTTTAAAAATAATAAAAAACCTTAATTTTTTTAAAATGTTTTAAAATAAATTTCTTTATGATTTGTTATCAGTGGATGATTGATTTGCCTATCTATTTTGTAGGTGTAAATAAACAGGGTTGTGTAGAAATGTCTTAGGGGAAAAGGATACTGTGAATGGAAATCAATTTAAGCAGCCCTAGGTTGCTTGGTGTTTCCTTGGAGCAGTGTTTGAAACTGTCATCTTTCCAGGAAGAATGCCCTTAGTTCCCTTCTCACCCACAGTACCGGGCCAGGAAATAGTCTAGGGACACAGCGAGGAGAAAGCACCATTGCCAATACACTCTGTGTTTTGGATGTTAGGAAGATGTCATCACTAAGTGAGTCTGATACTGTCCTGCTAGCGGTCTATGAAGGGGTGAGGGGAGCAGAGTGCTGAGACCCACTCTTTTTTCCATAGCAAGTGACCCGGTTACTGGGTGGGAAACAGCTGCTCTCAGATCTGTCTATTCTCTGGAATCTATTTCAAATGATACTCCAGTTTTAAACCCTACCCTGAGACCTGTGTGGCCACATTCCAAAAGACACTCAGCCAGTCGGAGCAGCAAACATTGATTTAAAATTGCTTTGAGAATTTCCAACCTTTGATTTGTGCTCCTGGCCCGTTTTCCCAGGCCTTGGATACTAGTTTTAAAATGCAATTTTTTTAAATTTTATTTATTTTTTTAATTAGTGAGTCACCATGAGGGTGCAGTTACAAATTCACCCATCATCATGCTTGTGTTTCCCTCATACAATGTTCGAGAACCCATCTCTCCACCAGTGTCCATTCTCTACCACCAGTGAACCCAGTATCCCTCCCACCCTCCAATCCCGTCCCCCCTCCATCCCACCCCACCTCTGTGGCAGGGTATTCCATTTTGTTCTCTCTCTCCTTTTGGGTGTTGTGGTTTGCGATAGAGGTATTGAGTGGCCATCGTGTTCAGTCTCTAGTCTACTTTCAGCACGCATCTCCCTTCCCTCTCCAGATCTCCAACCACATTTTACTAGGTGTCCCCTTCTCTATCCGGGCTGCCTTTCCCCCAGTATGTGAGGCCAGCTTCCAAGCCACGGAGCCAACCTCCTTGTATTATATACTGCTATTCTTGGGTGTTAGTCTCCTATTCTGTTATTTTATATTCCACAGATGAGTGCAATTGGAGAATTGTAAAGCACAAAGAAAAGGTCAAAGGTAAACTCAGGGATTCAGTATGCTTTTTAGAGCACTACAAGTTTCTCTGAGAAGAGGAAATGGGGTCATTCACTGGTGAAGCCTAAAGCATTTAGGATTAAATCCATACCTGAGGATATGTCTCTGGGCTCTCAATTCTCCGTTAGCCTGAAACTCTATTTATTACAGTACCAGACTAACTTGATACCGTAGCTTTATAGTATAATTTAAAGTTGGAAAAATAAAAGCCTCTTACCTTATTTTTCCCCTAAGATTATTTTGGAAAGGCTAAAGAAATAGTACAGCACTTGCCTTACACATAATTGGCTGTAGTTTGACCCCTAGCACCCCATATAGTCCCCAAAGCCCTGCCAGGAATGATGCCTGGGCACACAGCCAGGAGTAATCCCTGAGCACTGCTGAGCTTGGCACCCAAACAAAAAGGAACAAAAGGATCATTTTAGCTATTAGGAATTTATTATTATCTATAATATTTTAAGCAGCATTTGGTCTATGTCTCTAAAAGATGTCATGGGTATTTTTATATGAACTGTGTTAGATCTGTGTAGTGCTTTGTATAGGATGGTCATTTTTTGCAATCTTAATCCTTCCAATATATGAACAGGGGATTTTTCCCATCTTATTATGACTTAAAGATTTCTTCGTATAAGCCTTTCTCTTTTTTTGTTAAGCTGATTCTCATAAACTTGTTCTTTGAGGCACAATTGTTAATGTCATTGTTTTTATTTCTCTGTTCTACTTCATTGTTTGCATACAGAAATGCCATAGACTTTTGCATATTGATGTGGTACACTCATTGACTCAAGTGAAGTCAAGATCTAGTGAAGCAGAGTACCTCAGTCCTTTTTTTCATTCACATTTCTCATTCACATTATTTTATTACCTGTATACATACTTGCACAGATATGGATGCATATGAAATATATGAAATGAAAAATGCTTTGCTAAGAAAATCAATAATAAATTCCTGGTTTGAGATCTTCATTCCTTAGTAGGAATTTAAGTGTGTGTATGTGTATGTGTATGTGTATGTGTGTGTGTTTGTGTGTGCATGCATGTGCGTGTGCGCCAAGTTAGTTGACTTATAGAAATATTCATGTCTTGTAGTTTTAGCATGTAGTTGCAAAACACTAACAGGTTTTAAAATATGTCACTAAAATCTCAAATGGTAAGACCTAAAATAATATAATCATGTAACCATTATAAAATCACTGAGTTTGGTTTTTTTTGGGGGGTCATTGGAGGCCATGGTTTGTGGAACTCAGGGTTACTCAGGGAAGCGTTCCCAGGGGTTCCTTCCAAAGAATTACAGGGGACCAGGTATGCAGGGCATCAAATCCAGGCCTCCTACTAGTAGAGCATGTGCCCAACCCTTTGAGCTACCTCCCTGTACAAAACTTAATTTTATTTGGGGTCAGAAGGGCTGGGCCATACCCAGCAGTACTCAGGTCTATTCCTAGCAGTTCTCAGGGAGCCATAGATGGGGCCACAAATTGACCTGAAGTTGGTCGTGCACAAAGCAAGTACCTTACTCCTGTATTTTCTCTCTAGTCCCCAATGTTTTATTGGCATCGCAAACCACTTTATGAGTTATAAAATACTTTACTACTGATATATGGTTATAAGTTTGGTTATATTATTACTAGAAGATTAAGTGTTTTTTGAAAGATTTAAAACAGTATTTCTTTTTAAATTGCTGGGATCCTGAAAATAGTACATCAGTTAGGACATGTTCCTAACAGGTGTCTGACCCAGGTTCATCCTAGCACCACATGGTCCCCTGAATATCTCAGGGTGCAACCCTGGAAGTCCCTGAGCACCATCAGGTGTGGCCCTGGAGATCTCTAAGCACTGCCAGGGTGGCCCAGGTATAACCAGCCCTGCAGAGCCTGAACTACATCACATCCTCAGACCCTTGCATTGAATGGGACCAGCCCAGGTGGCCAAGAATCCCTGATGGAGTTCCCCGAGGTGCCAAATAAAGAAAACCCTTAAAAGTACTATGAGTTGTTCAAGCATTTTACCAGCTGGATTTGGCAACTCGAAAGGAACATGGGCCCTGTCTCCTTCACTTGAGTTTATAATTTAAGTTGAGGAACAACCTGTACTGGAACATACAATGGAAACGTACCATTCAATAGTATTTGTGGCTGTGTGCCCTGTGGAGAGATGGTGAGCCTTCACCGCAGGAAAGCTTAAAGGAGAGTTATGAGGCGGGCAGGGTAAATTGTGTAACAACTGCAGACTCAGTGACTTCAAACAACAGTTGTTCATAGGCACAAAGATCTTTATCCCTGAATTCTGTTCCAACCCTGCCCATGTAAGTTCTCCCCAGATGAAACCAGATAGCCAGCCCTTAAGGAGTTCAGGGAAGAAAGATCTCTTCCAGGATCATCTCATTGCTGGCAAAATCCAGTTCCTTGAGTTCAACTTTCTCAGCCAGACTCTCACTGTTCCTCGGCCCCTTCCCTGATCAGTGCCAGCTGCTACAGCTCATCGTGTCCTTCTCACACTCCCTATTTCTCTAGCTTCCTCTCCTGCAGCCCACTGGAGAGATTCTACTTGTAATAGACTCACAATTGGAGTGCGCCCCCACATTATTCTCCTCTGCCCTGGAGTTGCACAACCCCATCACTGCAGTGACTGCATTCATGGTTGTCATGCACATAGAGTGAGGGTTATTAGGGGCCACTTTTACATGGATGAAAATAATCTACCTGAGAAGCAATTTAAAGCAAAGCTTATTATAGATTATTTAGGGCCAGTGAGATTGCTCAATGGACGGAGTGCACACGTTACACGCAGGAGGCCCAAGTTCAATCCCTTGTACCCACCTTATGGTCCCCTGGAAAATGATCCCTGAGCACAGATCTGGGAATAGTCCCTGAACACAGCCAGGTATAGCCTCAAAACAACAACAACAACAAAATGGAAATGAATTAGAGAACATTTAGAATCTAGACTTCCGGAATACCTTAAGATTTCTCTGCATCCTAGTCCCAACCTTCAGAGGTTTGGTTTTAATTTCTATAGCTTGACTTAAAGCAGCTCTGTTCAAGAAAGGGTTCAATAACTGTTTTGCACAGAGGGTTTACAATCTATTTTCTAACTCTCTTCATTAAAGATAAGAGACTAGATAAAGCTCATTGTATACTTTAGACATTCTTCCTTTTTTTGTGACCAGATCTGATTTGCTTTGTGGAGGGGGAGGAGGTGAGAAATAAGACCACTAAATATTTTAGACTAGATCATATCTCTATAGAACTATTGGCTCAAGTTGTGTCTGGTGATGCACTGAAGTCTCCCTATCCAGGGACTCTGAGAAGTAACCTAGACTTTATCTTTTGTACTGAATCATATAACTTCGGAAATGACATCATGTCTCACTGGAATTCCTTTCCCCTTGTTGAGAAAACTGCAGTTAACTAACAGAGCCACAAATACAAATAATCTTAGGCTTAAAGCACTTTCTCCTGACATATCAGGGGAACTGGGGCAGCCATGCTGGAGATGATTCCAAAGGGTTTTCTGGTTAACGGCATAAGTTTGCCTCTATATAGAAAATATTTAAACCCAGTCGACACAGAGTATAAATTTTGTTGATGACAAAAAAATTAATGTGACACTCAATAAAACTATCACCAAACATATAAAATATGTGGTATAACAATAGGAGTAGAGGCCAAAACCATCTGTATACATATTTTGTATACATATTTTAATATTTCATATCAAAGCACAAATGATGAAAGGAAACATGTTCTAATGGTTTTATCTTGACTAATATTCTTTCTGGAGCAATAGCACAGTGGGTAGGGCATTGGCCTTGCACACGGCAGGCCCAGGTTCAATTCCTCCATCCCTCTCAGAGAGCCCAGCTCAAGCTACTGAGAGTATCCCGCCCACACAGCAGAGCCTGGCAAGCTACCCGTGGCGTATTTGATATGCCCAAAACAGTAGCAACAAGTCTCACAATGGAGACATTACTGGTGCCTGCTAGAGCAAATCGATGAACAAAGAGACGACAGTGCTACAGTGCAATATTCTTTCATAAGAATCTAGAATAACAGGTTTTGAATTTGAAAGCAAAGGGAAGTTGACACCCAACCCTTTCTTTTCCCTTCTTTCCCCACCTGTGCTCCTTCCTGTCCTGACAGGACCACATGCACCCCAGTGAGCACATGCCCTCCCACAGGCTAAGTGCTGGACAAACCTCCTGTGAACAGCTTGTGGGTTGGGTTGAGGCAAGAATTTATTGACCAGCTGTGCATTAGGACTTTGAGGGAATGTAACCCTGCTTGGGTTGATGATACTGGGAATGTGTGGGACACTAGTACCCAGAATGAGATTCAGAAAGAGCAGAGAAGAGGTCTGGACGATCATGTCCCCTTGACCATATGGAATCCTTGTTCCACAGGAAAGACATAGGTAATGGCCCATGGAGGGACCACACGGGACCTAGATCTGCAACTGCTAGACAGAACTTGTCCCTTAGACCGGACATCTAGGCCTTGTTCCTCCCATAGACATGATGGGAATATGGGGCCATGGACTTTGGAGCCCCATCACGCTCTTGAGACCGAGTCCTGGGAAAGGCTGGTCACCCCGTGTCTGTTTGCATCTCCCCGCTTCTCTCTCTCTCCTCAAGCCTGAAGAGCTTATTTCAGGAGGTCTGTTCTGCCATGATTACTTAGTCACATCTTTTTTTCCTGCTGCATTTGTTGTTGTTGTTGTCTGTCATTATTGCTATGTAGGGTTTGGAGGCAGTGATCACACACTTGCCACAGCTCCTGAAATCACAACGGCAGTGCCACCAGGATCTCCCTCTATGGCTGTCACTTTTCCAGGAGGAAAAAATTATGAGAAATCCTTGGTTTAATTTTCAGATGTAGTGGAGAAGGAGCATGGGGTCATACCCAACAGTGCCTAGGATCTGTTTCTGGCTCTCTGCTTAAGATTGACTCCTAGTGGTGGTGCCATATGTCATAGCAAGGGCTCAAACCTCACTGGCTGCAAGGCAACCTTAACCCCTACTCTCTCTCTCTCTCTCTCTCTCTCTCTCTCTCTCTCTCTCTCTCTCTCTCTCTCTCTCTTTCTCTCTCTCTCTCTCCCTCTATCTCTCTCTCTCTGTCCTGACTTGAGCACATTTTTGACTGAGACGGAACATATGTATATGTGCTATTTGTACTTCCTAGTAATTGAAAATGAAGACTCTACACAGCATTGAACTTAGCATGACTGTTACTCAAAGCAGAAAACATGGAGAAACCTTGCCTAGTTGTGGATTCTGGACTGAACTGGAGGCCCCAGTGCCCTTGCAGTGTTATTTGATGTTTTTTTTTTTCTGGCAATATTTTACATCCTCTGCAACCTGACTATAGAGCTATTCATAAAAATATCTCATGCTTATCCAGGTAGTGAAAATTTTTTTAAGAAGGAAAAACCTGAAAAACAGGGCCAGGTGTAAATCTTGCTTATGAAAACACACACACACACACAGACACACACAACTGCACATTTCCCCCTGAGGCTTGATAGTATCTCATTTAACAAGTGCCATATGGCCTCTGCTCACTGGACTGTGCCCGGCCCCCTGGTTGTCCTTCCAATACACCATGCCCACTGTCTCAGAGCCTAGAACACACCTCTCTAAGCTTGGGATCTGCTTCACCTCTCTCATCTTATTCACTCCCAACTTAATTAGAATTAGTGTCTCTCCAGATGACTCAAATTGGAAGGAAGTATCTCTCCCCTCCCACAACCCCCAGTCAGTTATTTCAATACATGACTTCGCTTAATTCATCTAATGTAGTCTGTGACTCAAAGGTTCAAAGGACCAGACTCAAACTCAATAATTTGCTATTAGGACTCAGTAGGGCTCAAGGATAGATGTGCATGGTTTAATGACAAGGACACTTTCTGAGGAATAAATCTCTAGGTGAAGCATTGTACGAATACCATGGAGATGCAAGAGGCTGCCACCATGATAAAATGCTGTGACAACTATGAGAGGCATTTTGGGACCACCATCATGGTTGACCAAAATGTCCTGCAGTGAATGACAGTGCTTCTTACAGTAATACTTGCATTAAACATAAGCATCGAGCAAAGTATTACAAAACAAAGGACACAGGTCAAAATCAGGAACATGAACTATGCATATATGAAATCCAGGATAAGGCAGGTGCTGCTTCCAGATTCCCTTCCCAAGAGTCACCTGGTGAGGTCCTAAGTCTCCAGGAAATTATTTGTGAGAACATAAATAAAGTATGACCACTCAGAGACTCACACCAGAGTCTTGGAGTCCAGGGTTTTATTGAATGAGAGTAACAGAGATGTGCGTTGTTCATGCAATTGATCTCCGTGCTCCCCAGTGTCAGAACCACACACCATGCCCCAAGGCCTCGAAAAGCAAAGCCACCCTTATCAGACAAAAGATGTGATCTGAAATTGGACTCCCAGGAGCTTGCCAAGCCCAGGTCCCAGGAAATTAGGTCTGTCTTTGTAATGGGCAAGATTTAAACAACCAGAGCCTGAGGCCCTAACCCTCAATGGCAAAGCCTGAAATGTTTTGTTTATTTTTTATTGACTGAGATTCTCCACCCTTAAATGATATTTCCAGTGCTATAATCCCAGCAATTAGTCCTGTGCCTGGCACAGACACTCAGTAGATATTTGCTGAAGGAAAAAGTGAATAATGGAACAATTGAATAAGCATTTACAATAAGTTCCCATTACCCCAGCTTCTTATAAGAATTTTGCCATGCTAATATACCTTGAAAGCTTATAAGAGAATAATAAAGCATAATATTTTCAGAGAAAAACAGTCTTCTGGAGTTCAGTCCTTATTAGCATAAAATTCCAAGCATTTCTTCAAGCAATTTTTTAATTTCATAATTATTTGACTTGGCATAAAAATTCTATCTAAATATGTCAGAGGTTTGAAAAATACTTTTGGCTTGGCAATGAATCTCACTTTATTGCACAGTCTGCCATTCTTAAATTATGGTAATAATTCATCTATAATGTTTTTCTGAAACATTTATGAATTTCTTTAACTTACATTTAAGCAGCATCCTAATCTTTTGAACTACATGTTGCAAGAATATCTTTTTCTATTATGTCATAATTTCTCATTTATTTCTCTTATGTCTATTTTTCAGAATTTCTTTTATGTCAATGTATTTCATGGGGTAAAAAAAACCTTCAATAAATGAAATAACTTTCCAATTAAGAACATTTCTGCTTGATGAGGGGAATGTTTTACATTACCACATGCTTAGTTTTTGCCATCTGCTCTACCCACCAATTATAAACGAAGGGTGAACAACTCACAAACACATAACAGATAGAAATGATTGAAATGCCCTAATATGTTTCTCTCATTTAAAAATGCTAAGGAGACATGATTGTGGAACCATTTATATAATGAACCGGTTCTTCATGACAGAACACTTTATTTTCTGAACTAAAGAATACCTAAAGCTAATATTGTACTGGCCTATACATTGAAATGACCGTGGTCCTTTGGGCATTAAGGCATACCTGAAAGAGAATTTTTTTTTTTTTTTGCTTTTTGGGTCACACCCGGCGATGCACAGGGGTTACTCCTGGCTTTGCACTCAGGAATTACTCCTGGCGGTGCTCAGGGGACCATATGGGATGCCGGGGATAGAACCCGGGTCGGCCGCGTGCAAGGCAAACTACCCGCTGTGCTATCGCTCCGGCCCCCTGAAAGAGAAATTTTAAAAGATGATGCTTATGTGAGAGTCGGTGATGTAGTTTCAGCTGCATTGACTTTGTGTTTATCTTAAATCTGTTTGGGGATGAAAGAAATTTTTGTGAGGGGAAAGGTTGGAAGATGAACATAAACTCTGCAGACTTGCGCAATCATCATCATCATCACCACATTTCTTCCTATTGTGACTCATTCTTGCTTTGAAGAATGAATAGAAGTCTAATGAAAGGCATAGTCTCAGGATTTTTACATTGTTCCTGTTTAGATAAGTGATTTTGTCCCTTATTCTTGGAAAAAATCATTCTGCCCTGGTAAGTCAAATACTGGCATAATTCTTTCTATGCTAACCTATACTTTGGCAATAATGGGAGCTTATAAAATCAGACTGCTTAGGATCCATGCCTGGAGAATATGCTTCTATAGTGAGTGAAGGGACATAAAACATCTTTTAAATGGAATTCTGAGTATGAAGGACCTATCTTGGACAAACCAGACCATATGGCATTGTCAGTGATGTCTGAGTATGTATTTACTTAAAAGTCTACATGATTCTTGTGAGGAGGGAGAGGGTATCCTCCTGAGGGAACCAATCTTCGCTGTCCCTCAAGACAACTAGTAGCACTTCTAGGAAGTATTTCTGTCTGAAGGGAACTAGTTACAAATGTCCCCAAGCAAAGAACAGCTTTCAGGTAGAGTGTGATCAAGGACCCCTACAAACCAGATTTTGAAATCTTTCCTTCGCTATGAGGCTTGCAGCTCAAGAACCAAGAATTCCCTCGGCAATCAGGGGCCATGTGACCACCAATCATAGGGAACAGCTTTTTCAAGCAGGGTAGTTTTTACGAAACTGAGGAATGGGAGAAGTCAGTGAGAGGAAAATTCAGAAAGAGAACTGAGGACTCCATCAGAAGTGCAATATTATTTCATCCAAAAGCACTGAGGTTCCCAAGACTTCCTATTGAAGTGAATTTATTCATTTCCTAGAGGTGACTAACAAAGCAGAGGGGGTTGCATGAATAGAAATATATTCTCTCACAGCTCAGAAGGCTGAAAATCTGAAAGAAAGGTGTTTGCACGAGCACCTAAAGGCTCAAAGGAAGAAACATTTTTCTTTTCCATTTTAGATTCTGAAACTACTGGCCATCCTTACCCTTCCTTAGTTTGTAACTGTCTCACTCTGCTCCCATTGCCATTGGCCATGGTTTTCCCTCCCTCTCTTTCTCTCTCTCCCTCTCTCTCTCTCCACTCCAGGCCTGGCATTCAGCATTAATCCTAAGCCACTATGGCTTTATCTTAGCTAATCACCTTTGTAAAGATCCTCTTTCCAAACAAGTCATATTCCAAAGTTCTCAGTGAACACATATCTGGGGTGGACACTCTTGAAACTCAGTGCAGTGTTACATTAATTAAACAACTGACTAGTTAAAAAATCTGACTCATTTCCATTCCCAAAGTTCTAATACTATGAAAAAGACCAGCATCCTCCCCTGAACACACAAAGCATAGTCAGTCACCACCATTTTATGTGGATTTTAATTCCCGGCATAGGTATGTGCTTATAGAATTGTACTTATAGGTCCTCTAATGGGGAATAAGAAGTATTCAACTCTATAAAGTAATTCCTTATATATTATTTCACTTGATATTTACACTAACAGTGGACTAGGTAAGATTTACCCTGTCTTCTTCCCTATGAAGGGTTTGTTTTAAGAGAAAGGGCCTCAGTTGCCATGAACTCATTTATTCCCGATGGCTCCTCGTAAATAAAGAGGGATGGGTCTCAGAAGAGCAGAGTTTAGTAAAACATAGGAATTGGGGGGGTATATTGATTATGTGGTGCTTAAGGCACTTACCTTATTTGCAGCTTCCTTGGCTATGACTTTGGTTCATCCCCCGGCACATATGTGATCCCCTGAGCATTGCCAAGAGTAGGGATCCCCGGGTACAGAGCCAGAAGTAATCCCCGAGAACCACTGAGTATGGCCTTGTCCCCACCACAATGTGGAGCACAGTTGGGTAAACAATAAAAATTAGAGGTCAGAGAGATAGTACAAGCCTTAAGGTGCTTCCCTTGCATGTAGCAGATCCAAATTTTTCCTCATCACCCACGTGGACTTACTCTAAGCACTACCAGATATTATCCCTCAGTACAGAGCCAGGAATAAGCCCTGAGCACTGCTGTGTGTGACCCCTAAACCCAAAAATACAAAACCCATAGAAATTAATAAATGTGGTGAACTTGGTCTTCTGAGTGTCACAAACTCTCTTTCATTCATTATTGAAAACAACTGTATTCTTAGGGCAGGGTTCAATGAATCAGTTTCTTCTGTTGAATATATAGACAGCTCTCCACACCACACACACACACACACACACACACACACACACACACACACACACACACACTGTGTCTTCACTCTCAGCTGCCACCTACTCTCCTTTCCTCAGGTCCCAAGGAGGGCAGTGTGAATAATAGTTTAAGCTCTCTCTGATGCAGCTTCATTCCAAAGCCTCATTGCCTAATAAAAAGCAGTAAGGAAGGGAGCCTGAGTCAGAGGAAACAAAGGAAACTGAGACCTTGGGAATCCATATTTGGGGAGACAGCAATGAATATTTTCTTTTGTAAAAGTTATGGAGGTTGGGAGTTTGTGGTGGGGGGAGCACGGATGGTAGCAGGAGAGATACAGGGGATATTGGTGGTGGGAAATGTACACTGGTCAAGGGATGGATATTGGAACATTGTTGGAACTGAAACCCAATCACAACAACTTTGTAACTCTATCTCACCGTGATTCAATAAAGAAAAAGAATATTTTTTAAAAAAATGAAAGCTACTTATCAATCTTTCTTTTTTATGGTTCAACAAGTCCATTGCATTAAAGTAAAACAAATGTTTTTAACAATTAAAAAAAATAATGTCCCCAAGGTCAAGACTCTAGAGATGTGGGTTGCGTACCCAGATTTCATTTCAGTTGATGGGAATTCAAATGTAAGAGGCAGTATATATAAAGGATCTATGGTCAGAGACGTGTGAAGATAGGGTTAATGGCAACAGAGGGAAGAGCATTGGAGAGAGAATTGGAAAGGAAGTGCAGGGCTCCAGTTTGATGAGTCCCCTGGTAGGTGTTGGAGCACACAGTGGCCATGGTTGTGAAGGTGCTGTCCTAGGTACTATCATGTAGGGGGAGGAGGACCATGTCAGTCCATGTGGTGTGGCAACACTGCACCCCTAAAACATATAAATATTTACACTATTCCAAGCTAGTATTATATTAATTTAAAAATTAAAATACTACCAAGATTTCTTTTAAAAAAAAAAGATCTGCAGCTTAGGAGCAAGGAAACAGCCCAGTTGCTGAAGAGCTATTGCCCCATCAGGCTTGGAATGGGGTAGCGTTCCCTTCTGACTCTATAAATAGGGATCTGCACCTGCCAGGCTCCCAGTAGCAAGAACAGTGGTGGTCACTATCTGAAACAGTGAATTACAGCCCCAGCAGCACGGTGACCATACAAAATGCTGCAATTCACACAGTTAATGGAATGATGTGCACAATTTCTTTAAATCTTTCAAACTCTATATATTTAATCCATCTCTGTATTTAATCCAAGATTGTAAAAGTAACTTTCTTTAATGTGTGGAGTGAAAATGTTCAAGTCGATGCAACTTCTAAAGTCGTTGTAATAGCTCCATCTGACTAGCCTTACATGAATCATAGGAAAAGTAGATCAAGTCTTAGGAACTTCAAATTATCTCTTTCTATATTTGGATTAAATGGTGGCTCTCAGAATTGAGTTTATAAAGGCTTATGTTAAAATAGTTTCAAAGTGCTTGAGAAGTAGACATATGATTTTTAAAGGGTTTTTCTTCCCCCTCTTTTCTGACTGTACGTTTTTTTTGGATTTTGGGTCACACCCAGCAAAGCACAGGGGTTACTCCTGGCTCTGAACTCAGGAATTACTCCTGGCAGTGCTTATGGGACCAAGTGGGATGCTGGGGATTGAACCTGGGTTGGTCCGCATGCAAGGCAAATGCCCTACCCACTGTACTATACCTACCGCCTCTCTGGGTGTACTTTTATTTGTGGTTATAGTATTCCTCTCCAAAAGATTTTGGAGGGCAAGACAACAACATCATACAGGTGAATTTGTGGAAGCTTTTTTTTCCACCTCTCTTAACAGGTGCAAAACAAGCAAGGACAATAGAGCATCTTAGGGTAAGAGCACTGGATTTAAAAAAATGTCAGGATTTCTGGGTTCAGACTCAAACTCTTTAGTAAGTAATCCTATCAGCTAAAACTATGCAAACATCTTTATGCATTTGAAGTCTTTTCTATTAACTAATTACACTCAATTAAAGTTGAATTTTCAAGTGTGCCCCCTGGTCCCCAAACCTCAGGCAAATTTTCATTCTGATTCATCTCTTTAGAAACTGCAGTGCCCTTGGCCTAGGAAATAGTGTAGCAGCTACCTAGGTTGGAGTCTTCATACCACAAGGTCCCCCTAACACTGCAAGGTGAAGGTCTGGAGGCCACTGAGTACCACCAGGTGTAGCCCTGGAGACTTTCAGCACTGCCAGGGTGGCCCAGGCATTGCCGGCATCAGAACATTCAAGCAGCATCACATCCTTGCACTCTTGCACTGAACCATTGGCCACATTGGCCAGGAATTGCCAGTGGAGCCCTTGGACTTTCTGGGTACCATTTAGAAGCTCCTTCCACATTCCTACGGCCCCAAAAGTAGAAATTGTGATAGACTAACAAACATCCCAATGTTAAAACTTTTCTGAGTTTGGAAATGATGAGGCAATCAATGCCAGAGCCAAATAGATGGAAAAGAAATATGAATTTGACTATTTTTTTTTCTTTTTGGATCACACATGGCAATGCACAGGGGTTACTCCTGACTCTGCAGTCAGGAATTACTCCTGGCGATGCTCAGGGGACCATATGGGATGCTGGGAATTGAACCCGGGTCAGCCACATGCAAGGCAAACGCCCTACCCACTGTGCTATTGCTCCAGCCCCTGAATTTGACTATTGACATGTACTGAACTCGGGAGCTGAGAGTCCTGCATTGAATCTGGGTGTGTATCTGTTACCTAAGCCACAGCCCAGTGGGGCCACCTTAGACCTTGCCTGGGGTGGAAACTGAGAATACAGCATGCCCTGTGGAGGGACTGGCATCTAAAGGAACAGAAGTCCAGGGGAAGTTGCTAAAATACTTGGTCCCCTTCTCTAAAGGAATGGATTATTTAGGGTATCCCCTTTCCACAAGGAAAGAAGGGGAAAATAGAATTGGGCAACTCCCACCCAGAGTTATCTCTCCTGGAGAGTGGAATGAACATTTAAAAAATTCATTGTGATGATGAATGAATAAATGTTTATATGAAAAAGTCAATAAAGTTTATACATTAAATAGGTCAATTGCATGGTATATTAATCAAATCTTCATAAACATAAAATATCAATTACTTTAAGTGTATAATCAACTTGTATAATTTATTTAAATGAAATTCATTGAAAAACATAAATTATCAAGATTGTTTCAAACAGAAATAATCCAAATGGCTATATTTATCAATGCAATCACACTTATAATTATAAAGCTCTCCACAAAGAAAACATTAGTCTCAGACATAGTAAATTATGAATTCAACCAAACAGTAAAAAATTAATACTGCCATTGTATGCTATCTTCTCTAGGAAGGAACTAATTTCTTTATAATTTTATGAGGTCGGCATTACCTTGGTATCTATCACAATAAAGGCAATAGATTGGGCACTTTTGACCTCTGTCCACTTTCCACTGGAGTGCAGTGGCCAAGAATGAAACAAACATATAAGGAGACAAACCAAGACATAAAACCTGCCTAAGCTTTAGGGTTACCTGGGCAGCCCTTAGTAAGCTCACAGGTTGGCCACTCATTCAATACAAATTGCTCCCCGACCCTGGCTCCCTACATATGAGCCATTCAAGTTGACAGACATGTGAAGGACAGTGGGTAAGCACATCAAAGTTCGATAGGTATGGGAAGAACAGAGATGAGAATATTTTACATAGCCAAATAACAGGTACCTAAAGTACAGAGTAAATTTTACAGGAATAGAAGTGGCAAGTTCCTATTCTATTTTTGCCTATGCTGCCCTTCACAATTAAAAGACCCTAAACCATTTTATTCTGTCCTTTCCTGGTTTGCATGCCCTCATCTATTCCATTTTTTCCTGGACGTACCTGCTGGGGTGTTTTTTGTTTTTTTTTTCTTTTTTGGTCACACCTGGTGATGCACAGGGGTTACTCCTGGCTCTGCACTCAGGAATCACCCCTGGCGGTGCTCAGGGGAGCATATGGTATGCTGGGAATCGAACCCTGGTCGGCCGTGTACAAGGCAAAAGGCCCTACCTGCTGTGCTATCGTTCCAGCCCCTACCTGCATGTTTTAAAAGGTCTAAATTGTTTCTCACAGGGGTCTTTCTCAATCTTGGGGTTTCTGTTTTGAGGAAGATTTCCAACAGGTGTTAAGTCCAGAGAATACATTATAAGAAAACTACAGCTCAAAACTCAACTGTTATGCAGATACAGAAATTCTTAGCAAAATAGACTCTGTTTAAATTGAGTGATATAGTTGCCGAAGAGATAGAGAGTGAGCAGGATGCTTGCCTTGCATGTGTCTAATTTGGGTTCAATCCCCAGTATCTCATGTGGTCCCTGAGCCTGCCAATAGAGATCCTTGAATGCAGAGCCAAGAGTAAGCCCCTCACTTCCTGATGTCATCCCCAAACAAATTAAATATAAATAAATATTTTGAGAAATATATAGAAAGGATCATAAATGGAGTTTATCCCAAGAAAGTTTTAACATTTGAAGATTAGTTATTTCCCATATTAGAACTAAAGGGGGAAAATAATTATTTCAATAAATGCAAAAGATGCATTAAAACTTTAAGAATATTAAGAAAACTTCCTCAACCCAATAAAGGGCATCTAAAAACCTTTCCCACTGGGTAAGAGATGACTCAGGCCCAGGAGCAAGGGCATGCTTCACACCCAAGAGAACTGTGTTCAACCCAGGCACCACAAATGCCACCTGAAGTGACCCCTGAGCACAGAGCCAGGAGCAGTCCCAGAATCCCTCTGGCATGCCCACTCTCCCCCAAAATAAACAAATTAGGAATAAAAATCTTCCAGCTGAAAACAAAATAGATGTTTCTAAAAAAAAATAGAAATTGAGCTCCCTCTTGACCCAGCAATACCACTTCTGGGAATATATCCTGGAGATGCAAAATAGTACAGTAGAAATAACATCTGCACTTGTATGTTTATTGTAGCACTATTTACAATAGCCAGAATCTGGAAAAAACTCGAGTGCCCAAGAACAGATGACTGGTTAAAGAAACTTTGGTATACCTACACAATGGAATACTATACAGCTATTAGAAAAGATGAAACCATGAAATTTACATATTAGTGGATCAACATGGAGTGTATCATGCTAAGTGAAATGAGTCAGAAAGAACGGAATAGACACAGAATGACTGCACCCATCTGTGGAATATAAAGTAGCATAATAGGAGAATAACACCTAAGGATAGTAGAGATAAGGGACTGGAAGATTGACCCACAGCTTGCAAGCCAATCTCATATGCTGGGGGAAAAGGCAGGTGGGATGGAGAAGAGATGACTAAGTAAATGATGGTTGGAGGGCTCACTCGAGATGGTAGATGTGTGCTGAAAGTAGACTATTGACCAAATTGATAATTTATTAGTGCATATATTATATACCATAACACTCAAAAGGAGAGAGAGAGTAAGAGGGAATGTGTCTGCCACAGAAGCAAAGGGTGGGAAGGGGTGGGGGTGGTGGGAGGGACACTGGGAACATTGGTGATGGAGAATGGGCACTGGTGGAGGGACGGGTATCGAACAGTGTTTGATTAAAACATAGTACTGTAGCACTATTGTCCCATTGTTCATCAATTTTCTCAAGCGGGCACCATTAACATCTCCATTGTGAGACTTGTGGGCTGGAGCTATGGCACAGCGGGTAGGGCATTTGTCCAGGTCCAATTCCTCCATCCCTTTTGGAGAGCCAGGCAAGCTATCAAGAGTATCCCACCCACACGGCAGAGATTGGCAAGCTATCCATGACGTATTTGATATGCCAAAAATAAAAAGTCTTGTATCAACAAGATTGAAACATAACGATGAAAATTTGTGAGTCTATAAAAAATTTTTTAAAGAATCTTCCAGCTTAATAGTGTATTTTTACATTATATAAATATAGCTTAAATATATTTTTTAAGATAAAGAAAAAGGATATCAGTACTTGTTACCATTTTGTGTTTCATTTTGAACATGTAGATTGAAGTTTTTTTTATAGCTTTACTGGTTCTTTGTATCTCTTCCTTTATGGCCTATTGCCTAATTTTGTTACTTTTTTATCCATATAATATCAAATTAAACTGATTAAAAATAAATACTACACTTGATCTTAGCCAAAAGGCCAAGAAGTGGCCTTGAGTTTCCCTCCCCACCCCAAGCAGAGCCCCGGCAGCTCCAGAACCCAGTCACAGCCATGCTCAAGGCCATTCTCCACATGCTCAGACGAGCCTCACACATGAAGAAACCAGCAGAGGAACCCAGGCATGCGGAACCCAGGGCTGAGATTTCCAAGCCTGCTCGAATCAGGACTGGGCCTCCTCCACCCAGACCCTCCATTTTCCAGTAGCTTGGCAGTCACACCCACAAGCTGCCCCTCCCCCCGCTCCCCTCCACCCCCCGCCCGCCTCCCCTCACCGTGCGCTTTGTAATCCAGTCGACCATCAATGGCCAAGATCCAGAGACTATAAAACAAAGCTTTCGGAAGTGCATGGCTGAGTAGCCATGCGACCTTTTATAGTCTAGCCCACTGATGTACCTAAAGCAGCACACATGTGTTTGTTTTTAATATACTTGCTTGTATTCTCTGATATACATTCTCCATTCCTCTTGGAGAGCCTGGCAAGCTACCGAGAGTATCCCTTCCACATAGAAGAGCCTGGCAGGCTCACTGTCGCATAGTCGATATGCCAAATATAGTAACAATAACAAGTCTCATTCCCCTGACCCTCTCTCTCTCTCTCTCTCTCTCTCTCTCTCTCTCTCTCTCTCTCTCTCTCTCTCTCTCTCTCTCTCTCTCTCTCTCTCTCTCATAAACCATTATCTGTTGTGCAGTAAAGCTATTCAGGATGAACATTAACAGTTACATTAATTTAGTTTTATTTGATAGAATTGTAAATCAAATGCACACGTTCTCTTTAATGCTTAAACCCATTTCCATTGTAAGGATAAAAAAGGGAAGTGTTCCTTTCTGGGCATGCCTGCAGCTAACTCACGGGATCACCCAGCCATAAAAGCAAGCAGAATTTATTTTCCCTTCAAACACATGGTCTGTTGATTCCTTTCAACTTTTGTTTGCATATTAAACTCACAGACTTCTGAGAGGGCATGATCTATTATAAAACAATATACATATTGTTCTCCCTAAATCAAACAGTAACTGAATCACAGAGGAAAACATTCAGCCTTCCTCACTTCTGAATTGTTTCACAATTTTTTTCGGTGTTTGTTGGAACACTAGAGCAGCATAAATTTCCAATGTGTGACAAAGGCAGATCAGAGCAATGCACTAAAAATATTGTGTGCGCTTTCCTGTCCAGCAGGCAATATTCTTTTCCTTGAACTCCTAATACCAAGAGTTTCTTTGCTAATAAGTAGATTTACAATCAGGATGCTTCACCTCTAGGACCTGTCCTAGCCCTCCAGACTGTTCAGTCACTTTCATTTAGGGTACAGACACTATTTTGCCATAAGTCAGAAGTCCTACCATCTGAACCATACCAGGCAGAACTGTAATCAAGAAGTAGATTGTCTACCTATCTGGTCAGATCTGTCTGGTTGATACCAATTCTCTTTTCCAGTTCCTTCAGACTCCTATACCAACTCCAGGATAGGGTCCTGAGATTCAAAAGGACAGCTCTATTCAGGGTGGTTCCTGGATCAATTCCTGAATTCCAAGAGAAAATTGTTTCCTTTCAATCATTGAGTGAGTTGAGGCTTCCAGAGATTGCCAATTAAATGAAAGTCTTTAGCTTAAAGCATGGATTTATACCTCCAAAGCTAATAGAAATGATTTGTTTCCATAAGCCAAAGGAGTACTTGCCTTGCATTGTTGATGCCCTGAGTTCAATCACTAACACCATAATAAATAAATAATATCAACCAAAGTATCTAATATAACAATAAACATAAGTACATTTGGATACCTGGGGTAGCATCACTATAGTTATTCACTCTCACTTTCTCAAATATATGATTGTTTAATATGGAGAGAGAGAGAGAATATCTAGTACATTTTGGTTACTATGTTACATTTTAGGCATTTAACAGTAAACAAAGCTGGTGTAAGTATTTCTCTATTTCCCTTTTAACTTTTAAACTATTTGTACTAGAAATGGTGGTCAGACCTTTGTCAGACAGTGATCAGCACAATGATTATGTCCAAGATTCTGAAGAAGGATGTAATAGTCTATACAGGTGAGATAGAAGAAGAGGAAGAATGAAGAAAGGTGGGGGGAGAAAGATAAAGAGAAAGTGGGAGGAGAAGAGAGCTAGGATTGGGGGGTGAGTTTATTCTAATGAGAGAGAAAATAAAGAAAAGAATGTACAGCCAAAAACCAAAAATAGAAAGAAAAATAGAGAACTGTGGCTGCACAGAATCAGTCCAGAGGTACATATCAAGGCAAGAAAGGTCAGTGTCAACAAACATTAAAAAGACCAGGAAGCGAAGGGCTTGTCCAAGGCATTATAAAAGGAGACTGGGTAGGAGAGGAAGAGCAGAAACTGGCAATAAAACAAACTATACTGTTGAAGGTTTCAGGAAGGGTGTTGGGAGGGCCTAGCACCTCATCCACTTCTCTCACCTGGCTGTTTTCCACTCATTATTCAGGGCCAAGTTTAAGTGGCGCTGCCACGGGGAGGTTCCCAACTCAACCAGCACTCTGTGCTCCAGCAAACATGGCGTAGCAGTGGCCATACTCTTTCTTAACCAGTAAACAGCAGCAACCCGGTCTGATCAGCTTAAGCAGAAGAGGCCATTTTCCAGAAGGATATCTGATCACTCATAGAATTTTCAAGGAAAAGCTGAAGAACTAGGCTTGGAAAACAGAAGAGATCTGAAGGAGACAGATCACTGAGGGAACAGTGGAAGGTTACATCTCTAGGTGAGGGGTAAGTTAATCAACCATCTGACACGCTTGCATCATCCCCGTCATTGTCTCCAGAGGAAGAGTACAAAATCATCATCGTGATTTTGTGAGTTGTCCCTGTTAATATGTCCCTGTTGTATTAGTGAATTAGTGCAGGAGTGAATCCCAGAGTTTTCCCTGCTTTATTTTGCTAAATTGTTGGGGACAAATTATACGTGTAAAGAATTGCTAAAATCTTGTTTTGGCAGCACATACGGTAAAATTGTGGGAGATGCAGAAGAGATGGGCATGGTCCCAGTACAAGGAAAGCATGCAAATTCATGAAGCCTTGAAAAAGAAACCCTGGGATTCTAGCATTTTCGTAGAGCTAAGACTAAAAAGTGGACACCTTTGTAGCTACTGCTGAACCATGATTTTGAAGACTCTCGAGTAAGCTTCTGAGTCTTTTTCTTCCTTTTCTCTAATCTCAGTTACAACTAAGAAGTTGCTTTTCTCTATAATTTACCACATTGGTTATTCTCAATAGCTACGCAGCATTGCTATCTTGCCTATCTTTCTATTACATTTACAATTTTCTGTGACATGCTTTGAGCTTATTATCATAATTTTGTGAGTCATCCCTGTTAATGTGAAAACCCGAAGTGTGTTTACTTCCACAACTTTACTTGTTTTTTTTTAAAAAGAACATTTTATTTAATGAAATAACTGATTTAAAAAGTTGTTGATAGTTGAGTTTTAGGCGTATATCAACATATTTCAACACCAGTCCCACCACTGCCAACTTCCCTCCACCATGTTCCTATAATCCATTCTCCCCTGGCCCTCGTCCCACCTGCTACCTTGATAGGCACGTTACTATGTTTGGTGATGGCAGCTTTCCAGTACTATTAAGTCCGTGCTTTGGATATATAACTATACCACTCTCTCACATCACCAGTCTGACAGAAGTCCCAATCTCTGTTCCCCCATTGCTTTTCCTTTTTCATCTTCTTCTCCCCCTTCCCCCTGCTTGATTTCTTTCCTTCTCTATCCTTCTTCTCCTCAACTCTGAGGTCAAGGGTGATATAAGCATCCCCCCTTTACTACATTACATTTCTTCATCCAATTATTCCATATGCCACAGATAAGTGAAATCATTCTTCATGTATCTTTCCTCTTCTGCCATACTTCACTCAACATGTTATCTTCCACTTCTAATCAGGCTGCAGGAAATTGCACAATTATGTTGAACAATCTATTGTTTTAATGTACCAGAATTAATTTATCTGTTCTCCTGTTGATTCATCTCATCAACTCATATCAATTCATATAATCTCAACCCCAATCAACATAATTTTTCCATGCTTCCTGGTGCATGTATTTTAGAATTTGTTGAGGGTCTATATTGAAGAATTTCCAGATGAGAGGAAGTGTGCATATTTAAGGACGAATTGTCTTCCAAAATTACTCTAAAAATGTTTTATTTCTATCAACAAGGATTAGTTTTCCTACGGTTGATCATTGCCAGTCACGTTGTATAAAATACAACTTATCATCTCAGTTACTAGCTCAGTCCTATGTCAGTCTTTAACTACATTTCCCTAAATACCACAAAGTTTACTTGTTTTATCCTATATTTGTGGGCTATATGTTCCCTTCTGCAATAGGGATTTGAGTCTTTTGTTTATTCTGGCCTTTTGTCCGTTATTCTCAGGTGCTTCCATTGGGTGCTCTATATTTCCCAAATTCATTTGTAAGAATTTTGTGTATGGTGTGCGCACGTGTGTGTGTGCGCGCGCACACACACACACACACACACACACACAAGAAAGAGTACTTTATCTGTTTATATATTCCAAGAATATTCTCCCAAGTTAAATTTACTTTTAACTTTTTGTTGTTGTTGTTGTTTTTCGGGTCACACCCTGCAATGTGCAGGGGTTACTCCTGGCTTTGCACTCAGGAATTACTCCTGGCAGTGCTCATGGGACCATATGGGATGCTGGCAATCGAACACAGGTCGGCCGAATGTAAGGCAAACACCCTACCCACTGTGCTATCGCTCCAGCCCCTACTTTTAATTTCTTTTTTTTTAATTTTATTGAATCACTGTGAGATAGTTACAAGCTTTCATGTTTGGGTTACAATCTCACAATGATCAAATACCCATCCCACCACCAGTTTTGATGAACAAGATTTCTTTGTTTTCATGTAGTAAATTTTCTTTATATTTTAAAAATCTTTGCATGCTCTTAAATAAATCTATCCTCTTATCAGAGAGATTTTCTTCTATTTTGTTTAAAGTTATGAAACTTATGTATTTTCCATGATCTTTATGTATCTGCATTCTTACTTGGTTGGTTTCCTTTAAGAATGGGTTAATTTTTATTTTTTGTATGTGCATATTCAAATTTTTCACTATCATTGATTGACAGATGAATTATCACCTTTCCCCATGGATCCACAATGCCAGTTTTGTCCTATTTTTAAATTTCTTTTCATTATCAGAACTGGAGATTTTGTCTACACAACTGCAGGCAAAACGGCTTACCTGGAAGGGTAGGAAGTGCATGGACGCCATCCTTGGGACACTGGTGGAGGGAAGCAGATGGTGGGTGTGGTGTTGAAATAATGTATGCAAGAAAGTATTGGATATACAGTAACCAATAAAAATAAACCGAACATCATGGCCACTTAATACCTCTACTGCAAACCACAACACCCAAAAGGAGAGAGAGAGAGAGAGAGAGAGAGAGAGAGAGAGAGAGCAAAAGGGAATGTCCTGCCACAGAGGCGGGGTGGGGTGGGGGGAGGACAGGGTGGTGATGGTGGGAGGGATGCTGGAACCGTTGGTGGTGGAGAATGGGCACTGGTGGAGGCATGGGTACTCGACCATTGTATGACTGAAACGCAAGCGCGAAAGTTTGTAAGCCTATAACTGTACCTCACAGTGATTCACTAATAACATTTTTAAAAAAAATAGTAAAAGAAAACGAATTTTATGCATAGGTCTGGTTAGGAGTTTGGGTTCTGTCCCAATGATCTATTGGTTTATTTTATACCAATCCCACATTATCTTGGTAACTATGATAGATACTTACTATGATAGCAAGTCTTGGTTTCTGGTAAGATATATATGATGTATATCATGTTGCTTTGGGCTTCTTCTTCAGAAATGGTTTCATTTTCCTTGCCCTTTACTTCTTTCCAGGGAATTTAAAGGTCAACCTTCTGTGATCCATGAAAATAGCTATTGAATTATACTAGAATTGTTTATTGTTCAATATTTCATCGTCATCTCACAAATTCGGTATGTATCACCATTTACTTGATTCTTCTTAAAGGTCTTCATAAAAGTAGAGTATTCCTAGAAAGGCTCTGAACATATTTTTAATATTTGTACCTATAATCTTTCTTATGTTTTATGCCTCTAATTATTTTTTGTTTTTGTTGGCAAAATGTCCAGTTATCATTTACATTGATATTGCATCTAAAAATCTTGGACAATGTATTAATTCTAATAATTAATCTGTAGATATATTAAAATTTTCCATGAAAAGAATATTACTTGTCATAAGGCTTATCTCATTGATTTCTTTGCCAAAACTTCCACTTCTTTTGTTCCTTTGTGCTGCTTAGGTTCTTTTTCAGTACATGGTTGAGTAAACACAATGACAAGGCATTGAATTTGAACCTATGCCCCTCATATTTTTTTTCTGGGTATTTGCTTCAAATGGAGAATTCAAATGGCCATACTGAGAGGGAAATTAGATATCACATTTAATTTCTATAACATATTAGGTTTTATCTCTTATTTTCCTACCAATTCCTCCCAAATTGCTGGATAGTCAGATGTCAGGCAAGTAACTTATAATTGCTTAATACAGGCTTTTACCCACAGTAAGTTTTACTTAATCAGTAGTTATCACATATTGTAGGGAGCCATCTTACAGAGTCTGGCTGGCTCTTATCGTCTAGTCAACCGGAGGCTGCTTGGGATTCCTGTGATCTTATCATTTCACCATTTGTCTCACTAGCCAAAGGCCATGCCTGATCAACATTCTACTACTGTTCCTATGGGGGTCCAAGCATGCATACCACCCCCCTCCCACCAAGAGGTATAAGTATTGTAACTGCTGTGAATAAACTCTCTCTCTCCTCCTCCTCCTTCTGACTCTGCGTCTGTTCATTCGGTTACGTCCCCTCCTTAACCCCACGAAGGGTCCTCCCTGCGGGACAGGACGGGACCCCACATCTGGCGCCCAGCGTGGGGCACGAGGGGACCACCGAACGCCCGGTCAAGTTCACGTCGGCCGACGAATTCACGGAAAAGTGAGTGTCTCTGAGGGTCGCCTCTCTCTTGGCGCACACCCTGGTATGGGACCGGGCTTGAATACAGTCTCGTGTTGAGGACGAGACGGTCACTGGCGGAAAGGCTTGAATTCCCTTGTCTTGTGTGTATGTGTGAGTGATTGTGCAGTCTTGGACGTCCTCGTCCTTGTACTGAGTCTGTGGCTCCACGACTTGGCATCCTTAAGATCCCTTTAAGGTTACGGAGTCCGATTGGGCTGTCTGCGATTCCACGAGGAACATATGGTCTAGGGTGGTGCTGGTTTAGACACGGGCCGCAAGTCACCTCTCAGGCTGATCCACTATGGCTAAGTTCCTCACCGGCCAGACATGCATCTGAGTGGTTTGTTATGAGTGTCCCCATCCCCCCCTCCCCTTCTTGTGTCTTTTGTGTTTTCATTTCTGTCGAGTTGGCAGAAACTACCTCCCAGTGTAGACAGTCACTGGTGGGAGGTCGAATCCCTTTGTCCTGTGTTTTCATTTCTGTTGAGTTGGCAGAAACTACCTCCCAGTGTAGACGGTCACTGGTGGAAGGTCGAATCCCTTTGTCCTGTGTTTTCATTTCTGTCGAGTTGGCAGAAACAGCCTACCAGTGAAGCAGTTACTGGCGGAAGGCTTGAACCCCTTTGTCCTGTGTTTTCATTTCTGTCGAGTTGGCAGAAACAGCCTACCAGTGACCCTTTCTTTTCTCTTCTTGCTTTATTGTCTGCTTATCCTCTGTTTCCTTCACCTGTGTTCACCCTTGGGAATTCCCCGTTTGTTGCATCTTTATTCTAGCTATCATTATCCTAGCTGCTATTTCCATTTTTGAACGGTGCCTTTTCTGATTCCGCCCTTTTACTCCCTAGAATTATGGGACAAAAACCTTCTAAACAGGAGCTCTTTATCAATAGCCTGAAAGACTCCCTTAAAGACCGTGGAGTAAAAGTAAGGAAAAAAGACCTAGTGCAATTTTTTCTCTTTATAAAAGATATTTGCCCCGGGTTCCCTCAGGAGGGGACTATTAGTAAAAATAAATGGGCCAGAGTAGGTGATTGTATGGAAGATTATTATAAACGGTTTGGTCCTGAGAAAGTCCCTACTTCCGCTTTTTTTTATTGGAACTTAATAAATGAGACTCTTAAGCCGCAAAAAAGACAGCCGGAGAATCAGCACCTGGTTTCTGAATCCAAGACCTTTCTAAGGAAAAAGTATAAGAATTTCAAGGCTCCCTTAGTTTGTGGGGATGAGGTCCCCTCTATGCAGAAGGCTGACTCCTCAAATTCTACTAATGTATACTCTGACCATTCTGCCCCCCTACCTGAGCCCTCCCGAGCGGAGGCACCTCCAAAACTTTATCCTGTGATTTTTGATATTCCTGATCCTTCTCCTCCCGAACCCGAATCCTTACCCCCAGAGGACGGGGCTATCCAGGAAGATGAGGTAGCGAGGAATCAGCCCTCAGCCCCTTGGCCCTCGTTGGAAAAACAGCCACCCCCTTACCTGTCCCATGCCACTGCCTTTTTTAATTCCCCACATAATACCAGTGAGGCAGTCCGCCAGCTCGCCCGGGACACTGCTGCCTTACGCGCAGTCCTCCAACAGAAGCAGGAATATGTCCACCTTTTGACTCAAATAAGGCAGCTGGATAAAGAACTAGTAAGTGCCCAGCAGCCTTCTGCCCCCTCTCAAGGACCTAGTAAGAAAAGCTCGGTCTCTCCTTCACCCCGCCACACTTCAGCGTTAAAACCCGTGGCTGCTTTTCCAGTTACCAGGTCCCATTCTCGGGCCCCCAATTACCCCACCTCCGCCACGGCTCCACCCGATGATGATTCCTCAGATAGAGAAGCGGAGGAGGCCGATCTGCCTGAAGAAGGGGCACACACTGGAGAGGAAAATTCCCCTAAGGACGTAATTCCTCAGGCACCAACCCGCCAAAGCTATAGTAGATTAAAATTTGGGGACCTGAAAGATTTAAAGGCTGCTGTTTCTTCTTGCGGCCCTACTGCTCCTTTTACGCTTGGCCTTTTGGACTCCCTTAGTGAGGGATGGCTCACGCCAAACGACTGGTTCTCAGTCGCCAAGGCTGTCCTCAGTAGAGGAGACTATCTCTTGTGGAAAGCAGATTATTCTGATCAATGCCAAGATATGGCGCGCGGCAATGTCTCGGCAGGAGGCTCTTCCTCATCCTGGGTCTTTGCTAAATTTCAGGGTCAAGAACCATTTGATTCTAACGAGGTGCAGGCTCAATTTCCCCCAGGGCTACTTGCTCAGATACAAACCGCTGCCCTCCGGGCCTGGAGGAGACTTCCCTCTAAAGGGTCAGTCGTAACATCCCTAGCCAAGGTTCACCAGGGAGCTAATGAGCCCTATAGTGATTTCATTGGGCACCTCACGGAGGCAGCTGAAAAACTTATGGGAAGCGAAGAGACAGATAATGAGCTGATCCGCCACCTGGCCTATGAGAATGCTAACTCCACCTGCCAGGCCGCACTTCGCCCCCATAAGCGTGGGAAGACCCTTTCAGAATACATCCGGCTATGCTCCGATGTCGATCCCACCACCCAAAAAATAGGGCTTGCTATAGGGGCGGCCTTCAAACAGTTTGCCATTCAACCAGTGAACAGCCAGGACAGGCTGTGCTTTGGCTGTCAGCAGCCTGGACATTTTTTAAAAAACTGTCCCAATAAAAAATCACAGCCCAGGCCTAAAACTCTTTGCCCTGAGTGCAAACAGGGCTTCCACTGGGCATCAGAGTGCCGCCAGAAGGCCAAGCCGGGAAACTTGATTCGGGGCCAGCCCCAGGGCCCCCAATCCGCTCCCTCTCCCGTTACTGGGGCACCTCAAAATCATGGGCTGTTCAACCTATCGGCGTCCAATCCCTTTGTAAAGCCATCCCCTACTCAGCCGGATTGGACCTCTGTGCCACCTCCCGCACAATATTAGTTAAAGAACAGGGTCCCCAGATAGTGTATGTCAACGCCTGTGGCCCTTTGCCATCTGGAACTTTTGGCCTGATTATTGGACGAGGCAATATGCTCGCTCAGGGCGTGCAAGTGCTCCCTGGGATTGTAGATGCTGATTTTCAAGGACAAATTGGAGTAGTAGTTGAATCAACCTCCCCATTTTCAGTCCTGGACGCTGGTGCGCGGCTAGCACAGCTATTACTCATCCCTATAACAATAGAAGAAGAACCACCCCCAGCGTTAGACACTTTTGCATTCTTTGCCCAACGCATTCTTGGCCACAAGGCCATGATGACTTTAGAAATCAATGGGAAGGAGTTTTTAGGTCTGATTGACACTGGCGCGGATGTAACAATCATTGCAAAAAAAGACTGGCCAAAAGGGTGGCCCCTCACCCCCTCACTGACTCACCTTCAGGGTATAGGTCAATCCCAAAACCCTATGTTAAGCTCATCCCCGCTTGATTGGCGCACCAAGGAGGGAAAATCCGGGACGGTAAGCCCCTATGTTCTGCCTGGGCTCCCAGTCAATCTCTGGGGCCGGGATATTCTCTCATAAATGGACCTTTTACTAATTGACACCAAGGGCCTAGACATGCTCCTTGCAGCAGGTTATTCTCCCGGAAAGGGTCTAGGCAAAAACCTCCAAGGCATGCCTGTGCCACTAGCTCTAGCCCCAGTAAAAAATGACCGCACAGGCTTAGGTTTTTTTCAATAACTGCCACTGCTCCTCCTGCACCCCACACGGATAAAATCATGTGGAAGTCTGATGAACCTGTATGGGTGGACCAGTGGCCCCTTCCTATTGAAAAATTACAGGCTGCCAAGTTGTTAGTGCAGGAACAACTCGCGGCAGGGCACATAGAACCCACCTCTTCCCCCTGGAACACACCCATTTTTGTTATAAAAAAGAAAAACGGCAATTGGCGACTGCTACAAGATCTACGAGCAGTAAATAAAACCATGGTCATTTTCGGGGCACTTCAACCTGGACTACCGTCCCCAGCAGCCATTCCTTCAGAAATGTATAAGATAGTACTTGATTTAAAAGACTGCTTCTTTTCAATTCCCTTGCATCCTGACGATCGCCCCCGTTTTGCCTTTAGTTTGCCAGCTATTAATTATAAAGAGCCCATGCAACGTTTTCAATGGAAAGTTTTACCCCAGGGAATGGCAAATAGCCCCACACTGTGTCAAAAATTTGTGGCTCAAATTCTTGCTCCCATTAGGGCACAATGGCCTGACATCTATATGGTCCATTATATGGATGATATACTGCTTGCTGGATCTGACCCACAGGCCACTATGTTTTGTTGCAATCAGGTAGTCCATGCGTTTACTCAGTCTGGCTTTCAAATTGCCCCTGAAAAAATCCAAATTGCTGACCCTTATACCTTTCTTGGATTTCGCCTTCAGGGGTCCCGTGTACTTTTGCAAAAAACGCAATTGAAGCTTACTTCGTTAAAGACATTACATGATTTTCAACAACTGCTTGGACATATTACATGGCTCAGTCCCTATCTGAAACTTACCAAAGGAGACCTCATGCCCCTTTATGACCTTTTGCGTGGTGAAACTGATCCTTCTTCCCCTCGGAGTCTGACACCAGCAGCCCGAGAATCCCTAGCTCTCATAGAAAAGGCAATTGAAGACCATTTTGTTTGCTCCCTAGATTACCAGCGTCCTTTTCACCTCCTTATCTTTGCTACTTCTCATTCCCCTACAGGTTTAATTTGGCAGGAAAACCCTGTTTCTTGGATTCACCTTCCTGCCACACCAAAGAAAGTTCTTATACCCTACTATCTCTTAGTGGCATCCTTAATTATTGAAGGAAGGAGTTTTTCTCGCAGACACTTTGGTCTTGAACCAGCTTCTATTATTCAACCCTATAATAAGGAGCATTTAGACTGGCTTCTTCAAAATACCAATGACTGGCCTATTGCTTGCGCCTCCTTCTCAGGGGTTTTAGATAATCATTATCCTCCCAATAAGTTGATACAATTTATGGCTTTACATCAATGGGTTTTTCCCATTGTCACTAAGACCAGCCCTATCCCTGGGGCTAAAGTGATTTTCACTGATGGATCCTCTAACGGCCAGGCCGCCTATGTATGTGAGGATGAGACTGTTTCTTTTTCCACAAAGGAGTCCTCTGCTCAGCTGGTTGAACTCACGGCTGTTCTAATGGTTTTTAAAAATTTCTCCCTTTTTCCTTTCAATTTATACACAGATAGTGCTTATGTGGCTTTTTCCATACCATTACTGGAGACCACTAGTTATATAAAACCCTCCTCTTCTGCAACGCTATTGTTTTTGCAAATCCGACAGCATATTCGCTCCCGGCGAGCTCCGTTTTTCATAGGCCATCTTCGTGCCCACACTAATCTCCCTGGGCCACTGGCAGCAGGCAATCACTTGGCGGACCTGGCCACCCGATCTTTCGCAGCGCTAACTCTAAAAACAGATCAGCTGCAGGAGGCCACGGCTGCACATGCCCTTCACCATCTAAATGCTCGAACGCTCCGCCTTATGTTTAAAATCACGCGTGAGCAAGCACGGCATATTGTGCGTCAGTGCCCTTCCTGTGTATCTCTTTTGCCTGTGCCTCACTTAGGGGTCAATCCCCGAGGACTAGTTCCTAACGCCATCTGGCAAATGGATGTCACTCATATTCCTTCCTTTGGACAGCTTAAATATGTGCATGTGACTATTGACACCTTCAGTGGGTTCATTTGCGCCTCAGCTCAGACTGGAGAGGCCTCAAAAAATGTTATTGCTCATGTCTTGTACTGTCTTTCTGTACTGGGCAAACCACGGCTAATAAAAACAGACAATGGTCCAGGATACACTGGAAAGAGGTTTGAGCATTTTTGCAAGAAGCTGCAGATTTCCCATCGTACAGGGATCCCCTATAACCCTCAAGGGCAAGGGATAGTGGAGCGAGCCCATCTCACACTTAAATCATATATTCAGAAGCTCCGGACAGAGAAGGAACTATACCCAGCCTCGCTTTCCCCTAAGGCATTACTATCTCATGTTTTGTTTGTCATGAACTTTCTAATACTGGATAGAGAAAGCCGAAGTGCGGCAGACCGTTTTTGGCATACTTCCACCAGCCCCACTTACGCAAAAGTAAAGTGGAAAGACCCTCTGAGCGGTCTATGGAAGGGCCCCGATCCAGTTCTTATATGGGGCAGAGGGTCAGCCTGCATATTTGATGCTGCTGGTGGTGTAGCCCGCTGGCTCCCTGAACGACTGATAAGGCAGGTCGACGCACCTGCTCCGGCTGAACCAACTTCAGCTCAGAGAATAAATGAATCCTCTGAGGACAGTGTCCCTTCTGCTCTCTCCTAGGAAAATACCACTGCCCTGAAATTTGCTTCTCCTTATCACCATCGCACCCGCAACTGCACATTAGCCACGTCGGGAGCGACCAACTTGTGGTTTCGCTCACAGAAAAATCAAGAAACCGGAGGAATTTTTGTCAACAGGATCTGCCAAAGAAAATGCGATCCCTACAGGTCGGCAATAGAAACCCCCAGACAAAGGCCTCTAGCCTTTGTAAAATATTCTGGGGTCACACCAAGGATCAGGTCCGAAAAGAAGAAAATACCCCCAGAGCGCCCTACACTTTCTTCCCCTCTAAAAGCCTATTCCTGGTAATTTTGTTCTACAGTTCTGTGATAGGTGAAGCTAAACATGTCTATTGGACTTACATTCCTCACCCTCCACTTTTACAGGTTGTGGATTGGACTATGCCAGGACCCCATGTCTGGACTAACAATTCCTTTTTTTTACCCCCTCCATGGGATTCACAGATGCCTCAGTTGCTGAATGAAGAAGGAACACCTTTTAATTTTTCTCTAGGATACTCACTCGATCCTGTTTGCATTGGAGTGCCTCCCTGTCTCCCTCTTCACCTTCAGACTTGGATTCACACCAAGCCCCTAATTCATACTACCTCTGATTACTTGCAAAAAGATTTTACTCTTACACGTATTCTCTCCATTGATGTTACACCCACTAACTTAACCTCTCTAGGTCAACCTCCCATTCCAGTTTGTGAATTTATCTCTATGAAAGATTGGAAATACTCTTCTGGGGAGTGGACGGAATGCCGATCCCCGCTGGGCAAACTATCTTATCGTGAAGATTATGAGTTGATAGATTGGGGACCTAGAGGCAAGCTCATCCCTGATTGTGCTGATGATTTCGATTATGCTAAATGTCATTTTCTCCCTGCAGCCAAATGGAGTATCACCTTTTTTAGTTCCGTTCCAAGCTTACACATCCAGACGCCAAAACTGCTGGAATGGCACGATGGGGGATTCGCCCCCCCTCGCCCTCGAGCTACACGTAAGGGAACGCTTTATCCGGAACACCCTGACTTATGGAAAGTGGCTGCAGCCTTAAGCCCTGGCCACTATTGGGATGGTTACTTACATGGCTCTAAGCAGCTCAATTTTACTTATTATGCTAGTTATAGCTCCTCTTTCTACATACAAGCATGTGTTAAGCATCCTTATGTGTTTGCTCGAGGCACCCTCTCTTTTGACTCTGCCAAAAAAAGGGTTTCTTGTCATGATTGTGCCTTATTTACCTGTCTCAATTCTTCCCTCTCAATCCAAGATTCTCCCTACAGTATAATTTTGTTAAAGGCCAGATCACATATATGGTTACCGGTGAACCTGACCAGAGAATGGCAACGCTCCCCCGCTGAAGGGCTCCTGACTGAAGTCGTGACACGACTGCTCCGGCGTTCCCGACGATTCCTTGGGCTCCTGATCGCAGCTGTCCTAGGACTCATTGCTGTAACCACTACCGCTGCTGTTGCAGGAATAGCTCTTCAAACCTCGGTCCAGACACACGGTTTCGTCAAAACATGGCAGAATGACTCTCACCACCTTTGGACAATGCAGGCAACTGTCAACCATGATGTTGAACAACGATTGGACACTTTACAACAAGCGTTACTTTGGGTCCAGGACCGGGTTGATATTTTAGAGCAACAAATGAAACTGTTTTGTGACTGGAATAGTTCCTCTTTCTGTATTACCCCCCATAGATATAATGGGTCCGCTTACACTTGGGAAAAAATTAGATACCATTTGCAAGATCTGAAAGGAAACATGTCTTTAGACACTCTCGCCCTTCAGAATGAGATTGTTCGAGTGTTTAAGGATAAACTCCCAGGAGTTCAGTATGAAAACTTAGCCCAGGGTATTGCAGAAGCATTACAGGGTCTTGACCCTAGGTCATGGTGGCAAAGCATTACCCATGCCATCAGTAGTGCTGGTACAGCTTTATTGATAATGTTCATTCTATTGGTCATAGGATTCTGCCTCCTTCGTAAAAGAGTAGCTGCTACAACCCATCAGAACTCTTATGATCTTTGGCGTTTTGTAAACAGAAAAGGGGGAGATGCTGGGATATAGCTCTAATAATTTGGGCCTGATTTTGGTGAGTCCTTTTCTCCCTTGCTATGAAGACTTCAGCTTTATTTGGTATTAAAGTCGAGCCTATATAGGTTCACTACCATTGGCTTGATTTGCAGGACGCTTACACCTCCGTTCAGATTCAAACCTCATCCCCCCCTAGTTCTCTACCTTGAGGATGCCGGGCTCCCAGGGATTTATTCTTGTGGTTCAGGTTGCCAGGCAAAGCACTGCAAGGGAGGGCTGATACCCGGGCCCGGCTCCCTGTGAGGTATTCCGGTATAGCATAGAGGTTGCTCCAAGACCAGGGGACTGATAGGGCCTGTGAGGAGCCCCCTGCATAGACCTGATCATCCCTTCCCTCCTCTCCCTGCAAAAATGGAGTTTTTGTGTCACAAGGGATACCGGACAATGCCTCCCCTGACCACATTTAATTTAAAACAAAACAAGGGGAGATGTAGGGAGCCATCTTACAGAGTCTGGCTGGCTCTTATCGTCTAGTCAACCGGAGGCTGCTTGGGATTCCTGTGATCTTATCATTTCACCATTTGTCTCACTAGCCAAAGGCCATGCCTGATCAACATTCTACTACTGTTCCTATGGGGGTCCAAGCATGCATACCACCCCCCTCCCACCAAGAGGTATAAGTATTGTAACTGCTGTGAATAAACTCTCTCTCTCCTCCTCCTCCTTCTGACTCTGCGTCTGTTCATTCGGTTACGTCCCCTCCTTAACCCCACGAAGGGTCCTCCCTGCGGGACAGGACGGGACCCCACAACATATAATCATGTGCTGGAAACCAATTCCTGGGAACCGCCAGGAACCAATGCCTAGGAACCAATATGTTCAGTACAACCTGACCTGTAACTAAGGAACAACCGCTTCTTGGGGAAAATATCAAAGTACCTTCTGAAGGTTGCAGAACAATGCCCAGGGTAACTGCCATCAGGGCCCACATCCAGCTTTGTTAAATTTTTGCATTCTTTGCTATTCTCCCATTCTGCCCACTTCCTCATAAAATCAACTATTAAAAAAACTAGCTTAAGAGAAATAAAATTGGAGCTTGCTCCCATTCTTTTTGTGTCTGTCTCGTTCTTCTTGTGTCTGTCCCTTTCTTCTTATGTCTGTCTCTTTCTTCTTGTGTCTGTCTCCTTTTCACTTGCGAACCCTCTCAAGGGCACCCAGGTTGACCAAGTCCCGAGGGACGGGACAATCATGTGTCTACAGAATAATTTGTTCTCCATTTCAAATTTAAGCTCTAAGAGCACATCTCCTCTCACTGTATATATAATATCAGAACTATGGGTGCTCCTGTTCTAAGTCAATCAGGAAATCTCCTTGAGACTATTGCGGGCTCCTTAAAAATTTAAAAGATCAGGACTAGATGGGATTAGGTGCGGAACATTCTAAGGGACTGTGTTTCTCCAAGTGCAGATGAAACTTTCACATCTTCAGCATTTCTCTTCTTCCAAGGATTTTTCTATTTCTGTTTCTACTTCTTTATCACCTATTATGGTACTTCATGCATTTGTCTATAAGGGAGGCTAACTAAATAGAATACCATCTCCAGCTTCTTCTGAGAAGAAGCTCTTTCGGTGTCCTTTTATAGTTGTGGTGGGGAAATTTTTTTTTATTATTATTTGGATGTTTATTTGCAGACTATCCACAATAGGGACAAAGGACATGAGCTGCACAAAAAGCATACGTGTCTGTACTGTTATGTATGTATGTCAGGGCCAGACCACGTGATTTCACAGACCTGATATGAGCCATGGGACAGATGTTCCCCAACACTATTTTAAGGCTAAGAGATTTAATGAATCTGCCACCAAATTTGCACATGCAGTGAATTTAAAATTTCTGTGTAGTTAACCATGAGCAAAGTGAAAAATCAAACCACGAATACAAAAAATGCAATGTGACAAATATGCACTATAGTGAGTGAATATAAAAACAGCTTTACAAAATAATTAAAATAGCATAGGTATTTTTTGTGATTAATAGACATAAACAGATGTGGAACAACAGAAATGAGATATTAAACTTCATATTGTAGCTTGAGTCATAAAGTAAAGCAAAAACTAAACACAACTTTTTCACTTAATCAAAAAGGTTGAAAAAAATAGTTTCAATACTTTGTGATAGTGAAGGATAGGTACACAGGTTTTCTTATGCCCTGTTGGTAGAAGCAAGCATCAGTGTTCCTTGAGTGTAGACTGGTAAAAAGTAGGCAGCCCCTTTAAGTCTGTATGAGTTTTCACCTTTTTTTGTTTTACGGCCACACCCCGAAGTGCTCATGGCCTGTTGGCTCTGCCTATAAAGATCACTCCTGGCAGTGCTTGGGAAATGATACACAGTCCTAGGGATTAAACTGAGGTCTCTGTTGGGAAAAGCAAGCACCTTAACCCCTACACTATGTGTCCTGCCTTACGATAGTTCACTCTTTAAAAATTGTGTGAATCTAGTTTTTGTCTTTGTTGTTTTGTTTTTGGTGACACTTGGCTGTGCTCAGGACTTACTCCTGGTTCTAAGATCAAGAATCACCCCTGACAGGCCTTAAGGGATCATCTGGAATTCCAGGGATCCAGCTCAAGGGCCCTGCAAGATGTCCTGTCTCTCCAATCCCTAAGTGGATAAATTTAGCATGAAATACTGTGTAAGCTTAAATTGTTTATTTTGTTACTTTGATATGTTTACATGTTTAACATGATTTCCTTTGTGGTAATAATTTTTATATTACATAATTAGAGACTGATATTATATGATCCAGAATTTCTTTTCTGATTATATACCAAAGGAAAGGTAAAAAGTATTTTTTTATAAGATGTATATACTCCCATGCTGAACTCAGCATTAAATATAATAGATAAGTTACGGCAACAACTCAAATACACTTAAATGTATTTTTTTAAGTGGCACAATTCACATAGAATATTATTCATTCCTAATGAACAGAAACTTTACCAAGGAAGAAATACGAATGGCCAAAAGGCACATGAAAAAGTGCTCTGCATCACTAATCATCAGAGAGATGCAGATCAAAACAACTTTGAGATACCACCTCACACCACAGAGACTAGCACACATCCAAAAGAACAAAAGCAACCGCTGTTGGAGAGGATGTGGGGAGAAAGGGACCCTTCTTCACTGCTGGTGGGAATGCCGACTGGTTCAGCCCTTCTGGAAAACAATATGGACGACTCTCAAAAAATTAGATATTGAATTCCCATTTGACCCAGCAATACCACTGCTGGGAATATATCCCAGAGAGGCAAAAAAGTACAATCGAAATGGCATCTGCACATGTATGTTCATCGCAGCACTGTTTACAATAGCCAGAATCTGGAAAAAACCCGAATGCCCCAGAACGGATGACTGGTTGAGGAAACTTTGGTACATCTATACAATGGAATACTATGCAGCTGTTAGAAAAAAGGAGGTCAAGAATTTTGTAGTCAAGTGGATGGGCATGAAAAGTTTCATGCTGAGTGAAATGAGTCAGAAGGAGAGAGACAGACATAGAAAGATTGCACTCATCTATGGTATATAGAATAACAGAGTGGGAGACTAACACCCAAGAACTGTAGAAATAAGTACCAGGAGGTTCACTCCATGGCTTCGAGGCTGGCCTCACGTTCCGGGGAAAGGTCAACTCAGAGAAGCGATCACCAACTACATTGTAGTCGAAGGCCATGTGGGGGAAGGGAGTTGCGGGCTGAATGAGGGCTAGAGACTGAGCACAGCGGCCACTCAACACCTTTATTGCAAACCACAACAGCTAATTAGAGAGAGAAAACAGAAGGGAATGCCTTGCCACAGTGGCAGGGTGGGGTGGGGGGGAGATGGGATTGGGGAGGGTGGGAGGGACACTGGGTTTACGGGTGGTGGAGAACGGGCACTGGTGAAGGGATGGGTTCCAAACTTTGTATGAGGGAAGTATAAGCACAAAAGTGTATAAATCTGTAACTGTACCCTCACGGTGATTCTCTAATTAAAAATAAATAAATTAAAAAAAAAAAAGTCAAAAAAAAAAAAATAAAGAAAAAAAAAAAAAAAGAATATTATTCATTCCTGAAAAGGGATATTCTGCCATTTGTAACAAATAAAATGGTTCTTGTGAATATTATGTTACACAAGTTAGACAAATAAAAGTTGTATGTATCACTTACAAGGAACCTAAAATAGTCAAACATTCAAAATTAAAATAAAATGATTTTGCTGTTCATCTCAGTTCCGCTTCCAGAATTGTGTTTCAGAAAAATAGTCTAATAGGAAAATAATATAAAATTATAGAGATCTTCATTGGAGTCTACTTTGTAATAGTAAAATTCACAATATGGATTGATTTCATAAAGTTTGCTAGAGTCATATGATGGCATAGACAGCCAATAAGAAGAAAAACTCATTTGAACAAACAGTTGAATGATAATAAGCAGAGTGTATAAGAGTATGTTAACACTCCTTATTTACATAAAAGTATACCCATATGTGCACAGAAATATACAGATCTACACTCACAGCTGTACTATAGCCAAGAGAAAGGATGTTCATTGGACATTGGCTCATGAGCAGGGGTCTATCCTTTTGAGGTTATTGAATTTATTGTGTCTAATTTGCTACAGCTACCTTAACCCTTGAGCAAATTGAAAATCAACGGAATGACAAGTGAGTGATACCTTAACCCTATACCTTAGCCCTTGCCCTGGTTCTTTAGTTCTAACTGTTGTAAGAACTCTGCACTTCAGTTGATGGCTTCCCAAACCCTGAACAATATCCTCTCTAGGGCACGAATTTCAGTTTGGTTCTTTGGCAGAGGTTGTAAACCAGCAAATGCTCCAAGGTAGGGAGCATTTCCTGCCAATTCTTTCTACAGGATCTTGGTCCTTCAACTGCTGGCTGCCTTCATTGTTTCTATGTCAGACAACTTTTGGTGTTTTGTTTTCAATAACATTATTTGTTTCACTTCCTTTTCTGCTGTGATGCCTGGAAGTGGCACCCACTTGCTGTGCTCACACACATACTTAGTTGTGTTGCCAGGAGATGACACTTTTTGCTTGGGTTCACACTCTGGTTTATGGGGTGGTGTTGGGCTTGCAGCCTCACTGCTTCAGGCTTTCAAGGCAGGCCTATTGGCCACTGAATTCAGTTGTAAAATTGCTTTTAACAGTAAGCAATTCAAATATAACTATTTCAGAAGCAAACATTCAAATATTTTAGCTTTACGAGATAAGTATTTCTGGAATTTTAAAACTTTTACAAATAAAGTAAATGGTTTTCAATGTTAGTCATTCTTATCATCAATTTTGGGGCTGTTTTAATCTTTTCTTTAAACGAGGGTAGACTTGGGGCTGGAGGGATAGTATAGTGTATAGGGCACTTGTCTCACATATGGTCAACCCAGGTTCGATTCCCAGTATTCCATTTGGTCCCTTGAGCACTGTCAGGATGATTACTGAGTGAAAAGCCAGCAGAAACCCTGGAGTATTGGCAGGTATGGCCCAAAAGCAAAACAAAAAGATTAGGGTATACTATACTTCACAAAAATACTTATATGAAAATTAATCATTTAAAAATGTTGAAAGGTTGTAAGTATTTTTCTGAGCCACCTTAAAGTTATAGGCTCAATATAATATAAAATAGGTATATATTTTTTACCATCATATTATTACAGGTGCATATTTGGGCTCAACAATTTTAAAAACAAGTTTTTTTAGTATTCCGCAAATTAAGCAGCAGAGAATATGACAATATCAGTGACCTGAATGTCAGGTAAATAATTTGTGGGGCCATAGGAGCTGGCAATGTGAATTTAACATGCTCCACCCACGAAGCCAATATCTGAAACGACAGCAATTTTACTACATATAACCAGTGTGAGAAATTTTCCGAATTGGGACTGTTTCCTAACTATTCATAAACAGAATTGCAGGGGCCCTCAGCACTTGAGGGAGTCTTCAACGCCTCATTAGTCACTCCTCTTTCCCATTTCCTAGCTTATGTTCCCTCTCTGTTTGCTTTATCTTTTTATGCTCAACAAGGTTTTCTATTTCCTAAGGGGCATAGAAACCATTAGGTGTTGTCCCACAAATTCATGTCCCTATATAAACAAATAAAATGCTCTCAGAGCCACTCTGTCTGCTCTCTTCGTCTTGTTTATAGACTGGCCCTTGTCCGGGATATAGGCCAATGACTTTTCTTTCTTGCTTGCTTCTTTTTTTTTTGCAGGGGGGCACACCTGGCTGTGCTCAGGCGTGACTCTTGGCTCCGCACTCAGGAATTACTTCTGTTTGAGGGACAATATGGGATACAGGATTGAACCTGGCTTTGGCTGCCAGTCGTGTAAGGCAAACACCATACCCACTATACTATCTCTCCAGCCCTGGGCGGATGAGTTCTTTTTGGAATCTAAGTACTTCTAAGTACTATCCTTCTCATTTTATTCCTCTCTTCAGGTTGGTTTCTTCCTACCTCTTTACATTCTTCTGCCTTTATATTTTTCCTTCTTTTATTGCATAGACTTTCTTCATGCTAATAGGCTCTTGAATCTCAAATCCCCAGACAAAGTCTTCTATTATGACATACCAGAATAGAACAACACAGATAGAGAGATTACTGTAGGACATTTCCAATTGTAAAACAATGGCTCTCATACTATTGCAAACTATACCACCTCAATAAAAATTCATTAACATTTTCATTTGAACGTTAAATTAATATTTATTAATTGACAGGTATAAACAGCTACTGGATGAATGATTTTTACCTAATGAAACCACTAATATTACTAGTTATTTACACTTTGCTTATACAAAAATACTTATTAAGGGGCTGGAGCGATAGCACAGAGGCTAAAGCGTTTGCCTTACACTCAGCCGATCTGGGTTCGAGTCCCAGCATCCCATATGGTCCTCTGAGCAGCGCCATGGGTAATTCCTGACTGCAGAGCCAGGAGAAACCTTTGTGCATTGCCGGGTATGACCCAAAAAGCAAAAAAAAAAAAAAAAAAAAAAAAACTTATTAAAAGACTATTAGGTATATTGTGTTGTTCAAACATAATTTAATGATAACTCATTGAAGTAAATTGATAAAACCTCAGAATACATTCTCTTGAAAAAACCTAAATTTAGCTGGTAAATTGTTATAAAATAGTTATTCTGAAGGAACGTTGACAAGAGAGTAGAGCAGAGCGGATACTAGAGATCATCATATCCTATCTAGAAGTTGGAGTTGGAATGACTCATGTGGTGCCAAGACTTAGCTTTCTGAAAGTTCTATTATGATTACGTCTTTAGAAAACTGAAGTAGTAAAAAGTCACTTAATTTCTTTAAGGGAAATTTTATGTTTTGCTCTTTCTTCTTCAGCATTCTATCTGGGGCAGAGATTTATGATGGCCTACCAAATTCCCCTTCTTCTGCCATTGTATCTGAGCTAGTGGGGGTACTGGGATTCAGATAGATTATATTATACCCAGGAGTGTCTCTTTAACTAGACCTATAAATACAAGGAGAGGACGTGTACCACTTTCCCTCCGAGGCAAGGACTCATGTACTCTTTTCCTCTTCCTTTGCTCTAGAATACAACCAGGTTAGTCCCACATCTAAGAGAGAATGGCACTGGGATGGGGATGTATGATGTAAGCGGTGTTATCCCTGAAAGATCTGGAACTGCTGTGTCAACCTGGACTTGGCCTTAATTTTAAGTGAGAAATAAAATTCTGTATTCTTTATTGGTGTGTCTTTGTTAGAGCAGCTTCATCTGTTCATTGAATAATATGTGTGCATATCTTATAACTCTGGAGTTATTTATTAGTATTGAAGAAACTACTAATTAAATAATATGAATCAAAAATGAGAGTCACATCATTCTGTTTAAAATAAATCTCATTGGTTAACATTTTTGAAGATATTTTAGCAAAAAATTGGCTTAAAAAACACTTTTGCTTTTTTAGTAACTGAATTTGTATCTGAATAATATATTTCAAGATGTTATTGCCATCTTGAATATACCCAACAGTCACAAAATTCATTTTAGGTAATCACCATGGTTACTATCTTTCCACTACATTTTGCAACATGGAATGTAATATTGTTTATTAATAAAGATACTTTGAGTTGAATACAATTAAGGGTATTATATTGTAAGTCTTTTAAAATTATGTTGTCTTTTACAATTCTTTCTCAAAAAGGAAATTTGAGATATTATAGGAAAGCATTGGACAAAAGATTCATTTGTTTTTCAAAAATTTTGAATCCATATAGGAGTTAAAGTTGATACTCAAAAAAGAACAGCAATTACTGATGCTTTGTTATTCAAATATGTTGAGGAATGATTGTAAGGTCATCACCATTTTGGATTAAAGAATTTTAAGTATATTGTTATTAATAGCATCCACAGCAACTGATTTGTGTGAGTCAGAATCCTGAACCAAGAGTGAGAAGAAATAGATATCAAAATTCAAAGCACCCAGGCTATGCAAGGACCATTGTCCTAATGTTTCTAGCCAAGAACTTACTTAAGAACAGGCTAGGGTTGGGGCTGGCGCGATAGCACAATGGGTAGGATGTTTGCCTTGCACTCAACTGACCCGGGTTTGATTCCCAGCATCCCATATGGTACAGAGGTTAAGAAACTTGCCCTGTGCGTCCATAAGAAATGTTTGAGTGATCTATGAATTTCATGAAGGAACATATACACATGACTAACAGACATGGAAAAGATGTTAATTTCTTATTGTCAGGGAAATGCAAAAGGTTTCACTCCAAACAAATTAGAATAGCTATTATAAAGAACAATGAGCATCAACTTGAATAGAGGAGAAGAAACACTCTTGGATTATTGGTGAAGTTGTAAATTTGTACAGCCACCATGTACAACATGTACAACATCTAACATAACGCTTAGATGTTCTTCAGAACACATATACATATATGTGTGTGTATTAACAGTATTATACAAAAATTCTATTCTGATTTATTAGAAAACTCTACAAACACTAACTTGAAAAAATATATATATATATACACACACACACACCCTGTATATTTCAATGCTACTTACAATAACCAAGCTATGGAAACAAGTTAATTATACAGGGGGTAAATATTGGATTAAGATGCTATATATATGCATATATATGGGGTTCTGTCAGCCAACCACTGGGTGACCTGGGACTTGGTGCAGGTGTTTGACCTGGTACAGACCCTCCACAATAGGGTCCTGCTCTGCTAGCTGCTCAACAACCTCTGAGCACACTCCATCAACCTCCAGGAGATCAACCTGAGGCTACAGATGTCCCAGGTGCTGCCCAGAGACTCAGGCAGGTGTGTGTTTGTCAGTGTGCAGATCGTTGCAACATGCCAGTCAACCAAAAGCTTACATTCGGTAGACTGGGAACACCTATAAAGGTGATTAGAGGCTGCCCCAAAAGCCTCCATCTCTTTCAGAGAGCCTGGCAAGCTACCGAGATATCCCGCCCGCATGTCAGAGCCTGGAAAGCTACCTGTGGCATACTCCATATTACAAAAACAGTAACAACGATACTGGAGCCTGCTCGAGCAAATCGATGAACAACGGGATGACAGTGATACAGTGATATATGCACAGTGTGACATATGTACAGTACTTAGTTCTAAAAATATAAAATATTGCCATTTTTGATAATATGGATGAAACATGAGGGGATTATACTAAAAAATCAGAAAATAAAAAAAACATATAACTCCATTCATTGTAAAATATTAAGAAATACATCAAATGAACAACAAAAGAACCACAGACTGATCATAGATTGTTGATTAGCAATGGGGAAGGGGTGAAGAATGTAGTAGGATCAATTGGTTAGCAGTGGATGTTGACAGGACTTTGTATGGAAAGTCATATAGCACATGCAATTACTGAGTTGAGAAGATAAAAAAATTAAATCCTTAGTTCTGCAAAACAATTTTATGTCAATAAAAATAAATATTAAAAATTAATCATTTCTAACTGTGATAACATAGTAGAAAAATGATGTTTTAAACCTATGCAGATATGAACTGGGTTCTTAGCTCTGCCAGCTACTAGCTGTATGTACTTAGAAAAGAACCTTAGGAGAAAATCTTGCTGAGTTTCCTTTTTATCTGAAAAGTGGCTAAAATAACAACAAAATAAACTGAAATAGAATATCTGTATGAGAAAAAAAAATGTGTAAGTCCCAGCACTGCATATACTCACCTAAGCTCTGCCAGGTGTGACCTCTGAAAAGAACTCCAGCATAGCCCCTGACCACTACCAGATTTTCCCCACCAAAGAAGTCTTAACTGTTCTCTGCCTTTCCTTATAACATTTTTTTTCTTTTTGGGTCACACCCAGCGATGCTCAGTGGTTACTCCTGGCTTTGCACTCAGGAATTACTCCTGGCGGTGCTTGGGAGACCATATGGGATGCCGGGGATCGAACCCCGGTTGGCCACATGCAAGGCAAAAGCCCTACCCGCTGTGCTATCGCTCAGGCCCTCCTTATAACATTTTGAGTGAAATGTTAGTATGATATTTCTACCTGCTCTTCATCTGCCCCCGCACTGCTCTGGCAGGTTTCCACAGCAACCCTGTACAGCCATTCCAGCCTCTTATGGGTTTATCCTGGTCTCCGCCATAGCCATTGACCTCATGGTCTAGGTAGTACTATAATTCACTTTTTTCACCATCATAAAAATGATAACCCTTCTGGGACTTATAGCACTGTAGCACTGTCGTCCTGTTGTTCATCAATTTGCTCAAGCGGGCTCCAGTAATGTCTCCATTGTGAGACTTGTTGTTACTATTTTTGGCATATCGAATACTCCACGGGTAGCTTGTCAGGCTCCATCCTCCATTGGGTGGGTGGGATACTCTCAGTAGCTTGCTGGGCTGGAGGAATCGAACCTGGGTTGGTCGCATGCAAAGCAAACATCCTACCCACGGTGCTATCATTCCAGTCCCTGAAACTTATAAAAGCAAGAATGTAAAAAGAAAAGATAAACTCACATATCACCCTAATGAAGATAACCGCTGTTAATATTTCATATTTTCCTCACTTATGTATGCTCAAACTTTTAGGGGTGTCCACAGTAGATATTTAACTAATAAAATTGGAATCATCTAGTCTCCAGAAGTACAGAGCATTTTATGTCCATTTTATTCCATTTAGCTATATAGTAGAAACCACTTTTTACTTTAGACAATATTTCTCTCACACACTGTTCCTTAAAGATTTTAAAACATACTGCTTCATGGATAAATGCATCATAGTTTATTTATCTCTATCTCTATTTTTCAATATTTAATAGCTTTCAGGGTTTTTTTTTAGTAATTGAAAAACACTTTTAAAATCCTTGTAGAAAAATCTTTATTTCCATACACTCACTCGCATGGAATGGATTCCTGGATGTGGAACTGTTGACTCCAAGCCCTCCCTTTTGCTGAAGCCACCACAAGAATACTTCCAGGAACAGGAAACCAAATGCCCTCACCAATGTGCAATCATGACGCGGCTAGGGAAAGCCCACGTGGCTCTCTCTCACCCCCTGTGTTGGGTGGACTTGAGCCACTCTCCCACCCTGGATGAAAGGGGAAATGGGGACGCCAGGCTGGTTGGTGATCAGTTGCCATTTAGTCCATTCTCCCCATGTGCCTGTTCCAGTCTCACTAAGCCCCCCATTGTAGTCTCACACTGCCCCTCATTCCCGTCTCCTCTTGTCTCTCCTGCTCATCTCTCCACTCTCCCTCTCGCAGCTGCATCTCTTCTCTCCATGCACCTGCTCCTGTATTCTTCCCCTACATTCTTCTCCTCTGTCCCCCTTGCTAGTCTCTTTGCACTCCATCTTGCTGCCCTGTCCATCTTGCTGCTCTGCTCTGCTCTCTCTCTCTCTCTCTCTCTCTCTCTCTCTCTCTCTCTCTCTCTCTCTCTCTCTCTCTCCTCTCTTCCCAACTCCCCACATTGGGGGTAGCCACCATCAACATATCAAAAGCCCTTCCTGATCAGGCTCAAGGGTGGAAATACCACCTACAGGTGTTTCTCCTCTCATACTTAATTCACATCTTAACTAACATCTTAATTCTACTTCTTAAAATTAGTTATTTTGTATGGACACCGCAAGAGATATATTGAGTTTGTAGGGTGGCTCTCCTAAGGACATCTTGCTACAGATCTCAGACTATAGTGCTCAGGCCAGATTAATCTTTCCTAACGCTAGCAGGGTCCTAGTCTAGCTGTTACTTTTTGGATCGTGGCAGAATCTGTCCATGACCATGTTCTTAACTTATAGTTAAGTATTATGGCACTTTGGCCAGGCCCATTTTGATGCCAAAGTAACTCACAGCTTGCTCTGGGTCCATCCAGTCCATTGTCGGGACCCTGGTTTTGGGGTTGTAGGAAGTAAGGGCAACTGGGGCTTAAGTCGAGAGAACAGATGCCCAGGAGTGAATATCATTCAGACTCAATTAGCTCCCAAGTTATAAAAGCATAGCATTAACTGTCTTCCTGTGTCCATACAAAAAGGACGTTGCTCTGAATTAACTATGCAAGGGACATTAAGGAGAAGAGAAAAACAATATTTATAAGACTACAGAGTCTGATCAGGAGGGAAAGGTAATTGTCAGGTTGGGGGAGCAATCAACAAACCCAAGCTCACTCCAGCCAGGGAGGAAGGGAAAACCAACATTACCCTACACACAACCTCATCCCAAGAGGTCATGGGGAAAAAGGTGAGAACTTGTACCTTGATCCCCATGATACAAGGGGATCCAGTTACCTGTTCCTTACTAACCCCATGCAATTATCTTTAAAATCTCTTGCTAGAGCAAATTAAAAAACTAGTTATCTTATTTAAAAGTTTGTATTCTTTCTTCACCAGGCTGACATACAACCCTGGGTTCTGCTGGGCCTGAGCAGAAGCCCATCCTAGGTCCCTTGCATTGAATATCCAGCCCAGGTGGCTGAGAATTGCTTAGTGGACACCTGGTGCCTTCTGGGAGCTGCATGGAAGACAAAAAAAAAGTTTGTATTCTTTTGATTAGAAAAACCTATATTTTTCATAGGTTATTGCATTCCTTCTTTGAGATATTGTTACTATCCATTTAACAATAGTTGATTGCTTTTTTATTACGTATGCATCAGATTTTCAATACTTTGTACAAATTTTCATAACAAAGCAAGCAAAGCCATATATCTGAAATGGTCATATTTTTTTGTGGACTGCAGCTTAGGTAAACCTATGCTAAATAAGTGAATAACAAATACTTTCAAGTAAAGTGGAAACTCTTAGTTCACATAAATGCGAAATTTGAGTTACACTTTCTTCCTTCAATTTTCCACACCGAAGAGTATAATTTAATTTTGGATTTTGGTTTGTTTTGTTGGGGGGCCCACACCTACCAATCTCAAGGCTTTCTTTTGTCTCTGTGTTCAGGGATCACTTCTGGCAGGGCTTGAGGGACCATATGGGGTGCCAGGGATTGAATCTTGGTCAGATAAAATCAAGGTAAATGCTCTAATTTAATGAAATGGGATTTTGTACAGAACTACAGACATAAAGATTCAACATATTCAAATAGTTTAATCAATTTGCCTTTCATTTTGTTGGATTTTAATTGATTCGTTAGAATAATCTTGATCCATTAAGAAAAGCATATTCACTGTTTTTCCTTCTCCATCGTTTATATCATGGTTTGACAGCTGACTGGAACTCTTTAACATATTTGTAACTTAATTTTCCATATAGCATAAAGTTGTTCTCATTATACATTTTCACAGCATTAACCATGTTGTCTAAGAAGATTCTAATATCTGTGGCTATTATCTATTTGGAAAGTCTAGCAAGCTACCAAGAGTATCTTGCCACAGGGCAGAACCTGGCAAGCTACCCATGGTGTATTAGATATGCAAAAAACAGTAACAACAAGTCTCACAATGGAGACATTACTGGTGCCTGCTTGAGCAAATCAATGAGCAATGGGATGACAGTGGTACAGTGATTATCTATTTGACCTGTTTAAGTTCTAGAAGACTTTTTCCATTTGATTGCATTACAGGGCACGTAATGCACCAGGAAAAGGTGGTCTTGTAGTTGGCACCTCCTCAAGAGGGCTTAAGGAATAGTGTGACCACTATCTATACTTAAAAAAATTTTTTTAATTGAATCACCGTGAGATAGACCATTACAAAGCTGTTTATGATTGAGTTTCAGTCACACAGTGTTCCAACACCCATCCCTCCACCAGTGACATTTCCCATTACCTATGTCCCCGTTTTCCTTCCCATCACCCTCCACCCCCATCCTCATCCCCCCACCTGTCTCAATGGCAGGCACTCCTCACCTCCCGTTTTGGACATTGTGGTTTGCAACACAGATACTGAAAGGCTATCATATTTATCCCTTTACCTACTTTGAACACTCAGTTCTTGTCCAGTGTGATCATTTTCAACTATTATTGTCATACTAGTCCCATCTATATCTTACTTACCCTCTTCTCCCCACACACTTGTGGTAGATTTCAACCATTCACCAATCTTCCTGGCCCCTGTTTTCCTTGGCCTTTGATATTAGTGTCATACATACTTTTTTTTATGTACCACAGATGATTGCAGTCATTCTACATCTATCCCTCTCCTCCTGACTCACTTTATTCATCATGATGTTCTCCTTGTCCATTCATTTATAGCCAAATTTCATGACTCCATTTTTCGAACAGCTCTGTAGTATTCCATTTGTAGATGTACCATAGTTTCTTTTTATTTTAAATTTACTTTTTATTATTGAATCACTGTGAGAACAGTTATAAAGCTTTCAGGTTTAAGTCTCACAATGATTTAAGTCATACAATGATCAAACACCCATCCCTTCACCAGTGCACTTGTTCCACCACCAAGAACCCCAGTATTCCCCCCCATTCCACCCCCTACCCTGCCTGTGTGACTGATGATTTTCACTTTACTCTCTCTTTACTTTGATTACATTCTCAACAGAAAACTCACTATTATTATTTGGAATTTTCCCCAAACAATCAGACCTGCCGAAAAGGCATCATTTGATAATTTGTTTTCTATTGCTGATATTGTGGTTTTGGATTTCTGGTATTTTAGTAATTAAGTCTAGAGAAATTTCTGCTAGAAGCCACTGGGTTATGAAATTGGTTTGTGTGCCTCCGGGATCATGGCAGTTCAGGAGCGGAGGAGCTGTTTGTTGGCAGCCGCTCGGGGTCTCAACTGGGTGGAGAACAGTGCCGGTACCGCCCCCCCCATCCTGAGATTCCCCACGTGCCCCGTCACTGCAAGCTCGTACCTCTGTCCAATGGATCTAAAAGATGGCAGTTGCCATGCTGCCGCCACCAAAAGGAAAGTCCGAAGGACAAAAACCTTTTCCCTCCCTGGGCAGCACTGGGCCGTAGCTTAGTTTGCAGTCTAGGGGCATTTCTGCAAGAAGCCACTGGGTTACAAAATTAGTTCTTGTGCCTCCAATATCATGGCTGTTCTGGAGCAGAGGAGCCATTTGTTCTACCATAGTTTCTTTATCCAGTCATTTGTTCTCAGGAACTCAGGTTGTTTCCAGATTCTTTCTATTGTGAATAGTGCTGCAATGAATATAGAAGTGCAGATGGTGTTTCTGTTGAGTGTTTTTGTACACCCAAGTTATATTCCCAGTCTTTGCATCCAATAGTTTGGATACCATTCTGAACCCCCTTTCCAGCCTACCCTTTCACACTGGGTTCCTCCCAGCTCTGTCTTAGCTTCTCTCTGTGTTTATTCCTCTGCTCCTCATCTGAGGATGAACCTCCCTTCCCTTTCTCTCCCTGGCACCCTACCTTGCCCTCCCATTCACTGCTTCTCGACAACCTCTGCAAAATTCTAGGTGTCAATAATCTATATACTTGATGGCTTTTAGACCCTCATTTCTATCAGATTCTCTTCCAAATGCTTCGGAAACAAAACACCCAACTGGTTGGCATTTCATCTTTTGAAACTGAGCCTGGGAGGCTGGAGCAATAGCACAATGGCTAGGACTTTTTCTTTGCATGTGTCCGTCCTGGGTTCAATCCCCATCATCCCATATGGTCCCCTGAGCACTGCCAGAAGTAATTCCTGAGTGCAGATCTAGGAGTAACCCCTGTGCATCGCCAGGTGTGACCTCCCAAAAACCTGAGCCTGTTCAAAATGGTATTCTTAAACTCCCCTTTTCCATTTCAAACCCATCTTGTTCTCTCTTGTAGTACAGGACCATCCTCCCATGTGTTGCAAATAAGAAACCTGAAAATCTTCCCCTATGTCACCTCAACTAGGAAGTCATTAAATCCTACTATTTTCACACCTTGAAAATCTCCTGGTGTCATTTCTTCTAATGTCTTTTCAAAACATCTATCACTGACCTATGCCTAACTTATTTCTAGGTTCCTACAGAATGTTCTAAGTGCTTTACTCAGCTGCCCTTCTACTATCTTTTCTTGTTACTGTAGCTACATTAGGAGGGGAGGGAACTCCCAAATGATGCTCAGGGACCCAGGGGCCACTCCACATGAAATGCAGCCAAATGGGTGAGCTGGTTCAATTCTAGGGCTCTGTAATGGGGAACTGCTCAGGCCCAGAGGTAGTGAGCACCATCCCAAGAGTGCTCCAGGTCTATGCCCAGCAGTGTGGTGGTCTATGCAGTGCCAAGAATCAGAACTTGGGAGTCTCTCTTGCACGAGCTCCAGCCTTCTCACCTTGCTCCTCAGATATTACAGGTGTTTGTTTCTTGGCTTTTTGGGTCGTACCTGACAATATTCATGGGGTTTCTCCTGGATCTGCACTCAAGAATTACTCCTAAAGATGATCAGGGGACCCCATGGGATGCAGGAGATTGAACCTGAGTCAGTCCCTGCAAGCAAATGCCCTACCTGCTGTACTATTGCTCCAGTCCCCAGTTATATTTTTGGAAGAAAAATTATCTATGCTTAACGGCCCTTCCTGCTCCCAGTCACAGCTTCTCTGACGGCCACTCACTTTCCCCTCCCTCTTTCCTGTCACCGTCCAGGATCTCCTTCTGATAAAGACTTAGAGATGGGGTGCTTACTCGAGATGTGAACCTGTACTCAGATATAGTGGGGGAAACCAATAAACCAGTACCTTGATCTAAAAATGAAGAAAATTTGAGGTCCAGGCTCAAACTGCTTTTTCCATTCCCAGGGTTGCTCTCCCATTTCCCTGGGGAAACTTTCCTGATACCTCCCCCTCCCCCCCCCACACACACACCTCCTGGCCTTCTGTGAGCAGAGGGCTGCTGGGCAGCCGCTTATTTCGGAAGAATTTCAATGCATGAGGGAAGGGAGAGGAGATAAATACTTCAAAAAGACTTCTGTTTCAAGAATGTTTTGAATTTAAGTATCATTGCTCTGTGAAGCGGCTTTGCCTCTGTGTCATAAGTGTGTTAAGGAGATATGAACCCCTACCAACATACATGCATATGATGGAACATGATCCCCTACCAACTGTCACTGTCACTGTCATCCCTTTGCTCATCAATTTGTTCGAGCAGGCATCAGTAACGTCTCTCATTGTGAGACTTATTGTTACTGTTTTTGGCATATCCAATACACACGGGTAGCTTGCCAGGCTCTGCCGCACAGACTCGATACTCTCAGTAGCTTGCCGGGCTCTCCGAGAGGGGTGGAGGAATCGAACACGGGTTGGCCACGTGAAAGGCGATCGCCCTACCACTGTGCTATTGCTCCAGCCCCCCCTGCCAACATACACACATATGTATGGTGGAACATGAACCCCTATCAACACACGTGTATGATGGGAACATAATGACCCTCCAACACACATGTATGCTGGGACTATTAATCTCTACTAATACACATATACTATGAAAGCATGAACCTTTACCAACACACACATATATGATGGAACATGAACCCCTGTCAACACACACGTGTATGATGGAACCACTAACCTCTACTAATACTCATGTACAATGGAAGCATGAACCCTTACCAACACACATGTATATGATGGAACATGAACCCTTACCAACACACATGTATATGACGGAACATGAACCCCTGTCAACACACACGTGTATGTATGATGGGAATATGAAGCCCTTCTAACACACATGCATAACAGAACTACGAATCCCTAGCAATGCACATGCATGATGGAAGCAAAAACCCTTATCAACACACATGTGTATGATGGGAACACGAACCCTTACCAACACACATATATGATGGACACACACACATACTAGGCACCCAGTGACACGGGTCACAGTCTTCACGGGCGTACCTTCCTACCACCCAGCCTGACCCTGATCCCGTCCAGAGATGCTTTTCGCTAAACAACATCCGCAGGCACCTGGGGTGGGGGGAGGGAGAAGCGGGGGTGCTCGGGGTTCCCGGGAGCCAGAGGCGGGCGTGAGCCCCCCCCCCCCCGCCCTCCCCCGCGGGCTCGCGCGGGCCTCCCGGGGCTGCGGGCTGGCTCCCGCGCGCGGCGCACCTGACCGGCGGGCGGGCGGGCGGGCGGGGCGGGGCGCGGGGCTGACGTGGCGGCGGCTGGCGGCGGCCGTGCAGCCTCCCGGGCGCGGGCGGGCGGGATGGGGGCGAGCGCGGCGGCCGCCTAAGGCGCCCGGGACCAGCAGCCGCGGCGTCCGCCTTCCCGGCCGGGCCTCGCCCAGCGCAGCCTCCGCCCCGGCGGCCGGGCCCCCGCGGAGGGCAAGATGGAAGAGATCCTGAGGAAGCTGCAGAAGGAGGCGTCGGGGAGCAAGTACAAAGCCATCAAGGAGAGCAGCACCTGGGCCCTGGGTAAGCGCGCGCCGCGGGCACCTGCTCGCCGCCGCGGGAGGCCGCGCGTCCCCGGGGCGCCCGGAGTTGACTCGGCGCAGGGATGCGCGACCCGAGAATCTGGCTCCGGGCCGTGACAGCCAGGCGACCCGCTCCCCTGGCTTGCCATCTCTTTGCTCCCCGACCCTCCCTGGGAACCGCCGCCTTCGCTTCTGGCCGGCCCGGCGCTCCGGGTCTCCGGCTCAGTGGACCGCTGTCACCCCCTACCTCCCCACCCCGCGTCTCGGAGTTGGCAGCCCCAGCCGGGGCGAATCACCCCGGGAGGGGCTCCTGCTTTGGTGGCACCGTGGGCGAGAGAGAAGTTCCCCCCCTCGCCCAGTGCTGGCGAGCGCCGCTGGGCAGGGAGAGCGGATTTCATTTGATTTCTGCCCAGAGGCCAGCCCGTGAAGTGTTAGCTTACGTTGGTGGGTGCCGCTGAAAAATAACACACGGAAGGGCTGTATCACCGCTGCTCCTGGGATGTGCTTCGCCTCTCAGACAGGTGGGATTCTAGATCCCCGAGCGCTGCGAGCATTTGCCAGAAGTTGCAGGTGGCGAATGTATGTGTTTGCCCATCAGGTTCAGGCGGCACAACACCACCTCGGAGAAGGCGCAAAGGCGTGAAGACTGGGCAGGAATTGGGGCGAGCAAAAGGGTCCTGGTGGGAGTTTGGGAGACAGGGATACCTTCAGTAGAAGGAAATGCAGGGGGCGAGGGAGTGGGGGAGGACCTGGCAGCTTCCTCGGCGGCGCCTGGCCTTGTTCAAGCCTGCAATTGATTTCCCAGTTGCAGCTCAATTAAACCTTTTCCCCGTATCCAGAAAACAAACGGCCCTTGTGACGCCGTATTGTATGGTGGGGACTAGACAGAGATGAGTGCCAATATCATTGACCACAAATTTAGAATTTTGGTGGTGTTTGGGGGATTCCCTTAATATTTAAATGTTTGGATAGGCAATCACAGTAACATTTAAAAAAAAAATACCTGTGACTATCCTCCTAAAATTACCCCAAATATAGTCTAAGAAGTTTATCTTGTAGGCTGAACCAGAATGTGATCATTTAATTTTACTGTCAAACAAAAATGGACTAGATAAATAAGTGAGCAGTGAGGCTCTTAAAGCCACAGTACTGTTTTTGCATTGCTATTGTCATTCAGCAGAGCCCTTGAGAGCTGGGTTCTAATGAAGGGTCACAGCTGGGTGAGTAACATAATAAAGCAGGCCGGACTCCACTCTGAACAGGCCATTCCTTGTGTGCATGATTCTTTTTCTTCTTTTTTTTTTCTTTCTGTAAATTAAGCAGATTTAGATAACAAGGAGGAGAGCAAGCTGGTATTTTTCAGGGCTCAATTTTGACACTCAGCTTCTTGTGGCTGAGTCTAGGGCCTTAAAGCTGCTCCAGAAAGCCAGAGCTTAAAAATATATATATATATATAGCTAGAGCTGTGTTGAACCGGGTCTCCCTGGCTGACTATTAGGGAAAATGTGATTCATCTTCCAGTACCTTCTCTACTTACCAAGAGGATGACGGGCATGAAATAGTTAATACCAAATGCGGGCAGTCATTGTGTGGTTAGAATTCGAAAACCAAGAAAATGGACCATAGGAGAGTGGGTCAGGAGTTGGGGAGGATTGGTGTCAACTGGTGGGGGTTTTGTAAGAGATTTGATGTGAAGACTGTAAGCTGTGGGGCCATCTCTCTCTCTCTCTCTCTCCCTCCCTCTCTCTCTCTCTCTCTCCCAACCTCGTTTTATTGCGACTACTTGGTGAATATTTACGAAGACCTCCCCTAAACTGAACAGTAGGGATATGAGGATGAAGAAAATGCCTCCTTCCACTAAGGAGTTTGTTGCAAGAGCTCATCAGAAGGACCCTGGACCAAAGGAGACAGTTTCCTCGATTTCCCACATCAGTCCTTTCCCGCTGTTTCCTCACTGTTTTTACTCTCCATCCATCACACCTCCCCCCACTGTGATTTCCTTACAGAGTGGAATTTCCTTTGAACAGCTTCAGAACCTAGCCTCAGCCTCTTCTCTTATTTCTGCACCCACCCCAGCATTCAGCCTTCTAGTACTATCTTCCTGGAACAGCAGTGAGCTCCTCCCTGCTTTTTCTCATGCTAATCCTTCTGCCAGGAATTTCCTTTCCAGGCTCCCAAGGTTCACCAGAGAATCTCAGCTTCCCCGGGGCTCCTCAGTTGAATCATTTGCTCCTCTGGGTGCAGGGTCCTACCCCCCTGACTCCATGAGCACCTTCTTTGGTCACAGTTACTTGTGGGTCTAGAAAAGTGAATTCTGGGGCAGCATCATTGAGGCCTGAGACCCAAGCATGAATTCAGACTGACTCGGGCCAAAGGGAATCTAGTCACTCTGTTAATGGAACGCCTCCCTCTCCCCCAAACACTCATCGTGGATTGTGTTTGGTTCCAGTGTGAAGCATCCTTTCCAGAACTATTGTTCTGCTTTTGTGGGTGACACATGCTCTGCATGAGAATGATAGCAAGAGACATCCACACTTAGGCCAGCTCAGGAGGAAGGTGTCTTCTCCAGTTTAGGCCATCACGGGGAAAGAGGGGCCTTTATACTTGGTGCCTCTTAAAAGGAAGGGGACACTTAGAGGTGAAAGAGGCTCATAACAAGCGCATCCTAGGAAAGTGGATCCATCTCCTCTTCGTCCCTCAGAGGAGAGAGTGAGTAATGTGTCAGTGTCACCTTTAGACTCTTCCTCCTTGAGACCTCACTCACGACCTTAGGTCCTTCTCATCATTCCCGCCTACTCCTTGATTGTACTTGTTCTCTCTGTGTCCTCATGGGCCACGCGTCTCTCCCTGAGCCTGTCTGGTCTCGATAAGCAAAGCCATGGTCAGCAATGCGATGACTTATTCAGCTTAGACCGGGACCACCAGTCTCCTGAAAATCCCAGAGTCAGGGAAAGGATGGTTTCTTCCTAGTAAAATTAGGGCGCTGCCTTAGACAGCGGGAGAGTGAGGGCTGATCAGCCCAAGCAACAAATGTTGGTTCTGTAGACGGAAGCTTCTTCCCCCCAGGAAGCTCCTTCATCCTTTATGTTTCCCTGGGGGGGCCCTGCCCCTGCATTCTGAGAGGCAAATCTTCAATGCATAAATCAATACTTTGATGACTGATCTGAGTTGGAAGGGATTTTATCTTTTCTTTTTTCTATTTATACTTGTATGTGCTCATTTTAGAATATTGGAAAATGCTAGGGTAGCATAAAGAAAAAAGTAAAATCACCCATGATGGTGCCACCCAGCTGTCGGAGTAATTCCCTTTGCGCAGGGATAGGGTAGAAAATGGCAGAAGATCAGAGTATTCCTGTTTAGTTTGTTTGTTATTTTAACTTGAGCGTGTTCTTCTGCATTATCAATACTGCTTCTTGGAAAATCCGTTATCCTGACAACTGTATAACTGTGCGACTGTATAACTGCAAGAAATACAGTTTTCCTTTAGTTTGGGTGAGCTAGGTTGCAGGATATTATGAGTCCGTGAGGAAATGGTCTGAGGAGGAAACTGAAAAGAACTTGGGAGGGGCAGGGCCAGCCTGAAACAATAGCCAGCTGCTTTCTGCCAGAGCTCTGGGGCTGGAGGCCCTGGGGCTGGGAATGGCAGGATGGGATGGGAATGGCAGAGCAGAACTGCCTGGGGGGGGGGGGGAGGGACCAGCTGTTCTAATTTACACACTTAGCACATTTTACATGTATTCATGTATTGAGGAAGGTAAGTGGAAACAATTTGGAAAACGAGGAGAGGAGAAAGTTAAGAGGCCAGAATAATAAACAAGCTGGGGACGAAGATTTTTTTTTTTCTGGCATCTTCATAGCCAACTGCTTCTTAGTATAGTGGGTCAGGTGTTTGCCTTGCACGAAGCCAAATTGGGCTCAATCCCTGGCACCCCTATGGTTCTTTAGGCCCTGCCAGATGTCATCCCTGAGCACAGAGCCAGGAGTAAGCCCTGAGCACCACGAGGAGTAACCCAAATTGCAAAAAAAAAAAAAAAATAGAAAGGGGGAAGGTTGTGGTAACAGTGCTCTTAGCCTTCATCCTCTTGCTTCCCCTGACTTTCTTATTATCTTGTTTATTCACAGTGGAGCGTAAGAGCACACAGAGCCCCCAGTCCTAGCACCCCGCGCTGCCTCTCGTCTCACACATCCTTGTGGTCACCCTGGATGCAGTGAGCCAGCACTGTAGCCCCAGGTACCACACCTGGCCTTGAAGCCTCACGCTTCCCGAGCTGCTCTGACTCCTTTCTAAGTCCAGCTCCTTTCCCCCAGACTACTCGAGTTTCTGGTACATCAGCAAAAGGAGGAGGCCCTATTTTTTTCCTCACTTCCCACCCTCCCCGACTTGGACACAGGCATGCCCATGGCTTTAGTTCCATTGCAGAAAATGTGATGCGCACATTTTTCTGTGCTCTGACAGCCAACCTCCAAACAGCTGCCAGTTCAGCTCTGACCAGGGGCCTTGGGCCGTACATTTCAAGGGGAGACATAACACCAAGCAACGTTTGCAGATGCAAGATATAGCCCAAAAAGGAGTCGACCTGCGGGCAGCTTAGGATATAGGCCAGACCCTGTCGAGAAGAGACCCAGCGTGAAAAGTCCTCCTTGACCAAAACACCCTAGTTTTGACCCTTCACCCAAGCTAAGGCAGTTTGGAAAAATAAACAAATAAAACCATATCCTTAACTTCCCAAGGCAACTTCCTTCAGGAGTTACTTGCAGCCCAGTTAAGTTTGTGAAATCTTCCTCTCCTTTTTGAGCACTCCATTTGGGAGCTGCCTGCAGCCCACATCTGGGTGCAGAATTTTTCTCTTTCATTTTCCAAAACTCCTTTCTAAGGCTGCCTTTTTAAAACATTTTTTTGAGGGTGTGAAGTTTCCTTTATGTTCACGACTACCCTCTCTTTGGAAAAGCCTGCATTTTTCTTAGAATTAGTCTCCAACCACCCCCACGCACCCACCGCCACCACCCCTACCACCGCACACATACAAAAAGAAACTAATTTGCTTTACTATTTGTCTTCTCCTAAAATTCTTTTTTTTTTTTTTTTTGCTTTTTGGGTCACACTTGGCAATGCACAGGGGTTACTCCTGGCTCTGCACTCAGGAATTACTGAATTACTCCTGGCGGTGCTCAGGAGACCATATGGGATGCTGGGAATCGAACCTGGGTCGGCCGCGTGCAAGGCAAACGCCCTACCCGCTGTGCTATTGCTCCAGCCCCTGTCTTCTCCTAAAGTTCTTTTCTGCAGCAAAGACAAGAAACCTGGAACTTGGATGGAGGTTGGGATTGACTTTTCCTTGGTAGAGCCTGACAGTGTCTCAACCTGAAAGCCTCAGCTCCCAGAAATCCACACGGGGGCTTATTTAGGTGCAATAGAGCAAGGGGGTCTCAGCGGCAGTGAAGCTCGTGTTTCTGTCATACAGTTGCTCGAGCAGATCTTACCAGGCCTGACTTCCCCAGGCGCAAGGACCCACCAACAGTCTCCTGGTGAGCTAGCAGGAGTGAAGTCGAGCGTCTGAGGGGGCTCCCTCCCCTGTGCACTTGACCAACAGGAGCACCTCTCCTTGAATGTTATGTGCTCATTATAGCTCTTCAAAGACTCCCTCGCTCTTGACCCTTTCTTCTAGTTCTCTCGGCATTTTTTAGGAGTGTTACACTTCAGGAGGCAAATAGAGAATCTTCCATCTCATGAGGAAAGCCGCCATGGTTTCACTGTTCAGTGACAGATGCTCCCATTTGGAGTGTATTTGGGCACTGCCCCTGGGTACTGGCTGCTGAACTCTCCTGCCAGGGGATTTGGTGACTCACCTGTTGATTCTCAGCCAACCAGACCAGTAGCTCAATGCAGGCAGTCAAGGGTGCCAAGCTATTTGGGCCCTGTAGTACTAGGGGCCATCAGGGTCTTTCCAGGGGTGTTGGAGGCTTCTAGGGCTACACCCAGTGATGCTTAGTGGGACCATATAGTGCTAGAGATGGAACCAGGATTGGGCATTTGCCTTGCTGTGCTCTGATCATGGACTAGCTCCCTGGCTTCTGGGTCATTTTTAGGCTAATCTCAGTCCTTTTATCCATTTCCTTGGCCCTTGGACCACTCAGTACTATCCTACGTATCTGATCTTTCTATTTGGCTCGTTGCTTTGTTTTGCCCCATTGCTTTGTTTTGCCCCATTAACCACAGAAGTCCTAGATTTCCACTGCCATATTTTGGCCTGTTCTTGCCTCTGAGTCTCATGGGTCCTTTTGGTATCTGTTGTTCCTGTGATCTCTCAGTAGGGTTAAGTGGCATGTTTCTTTTTTCCTAGTGAAAATGGTTCATATTGAAATAGCTTGTTGACACTAATCAATGAGGAGCGAAGTCGATGAAGTTTCAGATGAAAAGAGATCAGTTGGAGCTTGTGATAGTGTGACTTATAATAAACTTGATCTTCATCAGTATTCCTCACAGAGATTCTAAAGCCTTTCCAATCTCTAAGTGGTGAAAGTGATAACATGACAAGTATCACTTGTTATGTTCATTAGGTGGCCAGTGACTCTACCCTGTGGTTGAGATTGGTTTTAGGAGAACCAACTTTGTGAGTAGAGGGTTGGCATTTTGCATTGATGACAGGGAGGGCAGAGAGACTGAAGATTGAGTTTAATTACTGATAGACAGTGCCTTGACTTCATCAGTCATACAGTATAATTGAGCCTTTATTCAAAACCCAAAAAGAGAGGGATAAGAGTTTCTGGATTGGTGAGCATTTGGAGGTCTGGGGAGAATTATAGCTCAGAGAGCATGGAAGCTCTTGGTCCTTTTCCCGTACTTTGCCTTATGCGTCTCTTCCACCGGGCTGCTCCTGAATTACGTGCTTTTCTGATAAACCAGGACTCTACTAAGTAAAATATTTAAGTTCCATGAACCAATTTAGCAAATCAGCGGAATCCAAAGAAGAAGTCACGGACACTTCCAACCTATAACAGGTGGGACAGAAACTCAAGTGATAACCTGGGTTTGAGATGCCAACTTGGACTGGCATCTGAAATAGGAAGATCCAGATTTTCATGACTGAAGCTTTGACCTGGAGGGTTATAAAACTGTGGGAGTTAAATTGTAGGGCACCCTTCTGGGTGTCAGAAAATTGCTTGCTGGTGTGTTTGGTATGGTGAAGCACCTCGACTAGCCACCCCATACACATGCAGATACACACTGAAATTATAGGTAGGTCCTTAGAATTATGGAGACAGAACAGTGTTTGTTTGGGCAAAAGAATAGTGAGCTTTTCATCATTGCCACAGTTGTAGATAGCAATGTTGGGAACCACCCACAGCTGTGATAACATACTCAACTTCCAGATTGGAATAATGAGATTTGGGGGATGTTTTCCAGTCAGTGTCCCTGACTTTGTAGTAATCTACTGTGTCATAAATGTGAGAATAATGAGATGTTGTTCTAGTACTTGTGAGCTTGAAAGGCTTTCAAAATTATCTTATTATTTAAGGGTATTAAAATGGTACTTTCAGTGCTGGAGTGATAGCACAGTGGGTAGGGCGTTTGCCTTGCACATGGCTGACCCTGGTTCGATTCCCAGCATCCCATATGGTCCCCTGAGCACCACCAGGGGTAGTTCCTGAGTGCAGAGCCAGGAGTAACCTGGTGTGACCCAAAAAGCAAATAAATGAATAAATAAATAAATAAATAAATAGAATGGTACTTTCAAAGAAATAGTTTTCCTTCTCTGTTTTTATTGCAAGAATATGGCATTTTAGCAAGTTGTGCATTTTAGTTAGCTGTAAGTACATTAAATCAACATTCTAATTCAGTTAAGGAGTTTTACTATTCTGTGTCTTTATAGAAAAATTCTTCCAATTTTTAACCTTCCTGACAGCTCAAAATCAAGGCAGGGAGATTTTTAAATATAGGTGAGTTGCAGACAGATAATTGAGAATTGATCAAGTTACAGGAATTTCCAAGGGAAAAAAGAAACCAACATACAATGCAGATTTTCAGTCCTTGCCTATTTCTTTCTAACTTCATAAATTTCTTTTTACAGAAACCCTGGGTGGTGTGGATACTATTGTCAAGATTCCGCCACACTTGCTGAGGTAAGGAGACCGGCATTGTATAACACAAATGAAAACTGCCCACCGTGTTTTCTTGGAAGCTCAGATAACCTCATTGGTTTATAGAATTTTTACTTGCTGATCCATGATGCCTGTGGCACCAGTGAACGGGGATATTGTATGAGTTAGCATGATGGAAAAATAATTTCACTGATTTCCACCTGTCTGTGGAACTTGTGTGAAGTTTGTGATGCAAAGAAGTCAGCCGTTGAAGTCAGAGGTGAACGGGTAAAATTGGTTAGGGAGAGAAATCACCAAAACTTTAATGAGGATATGGACAGTAAATATTGTACTCCTTTGTGGAACACAGTGGAATTGGGGGTTGCAGTCTTACTCACTGTGGGATTTAACCTCTCACTGGTCCCTTTATACCAGCTTACATTTGCAGTTGGCACTGAGCCCTGAAGCATGGAGCTGTGTCCCGAGCCCCCAGATGCCACCAGCTCTCAGCTTCCGGGCTCTCTCCCACTCTCCCCACCAACATCTTACAAGGGAAAAGTACAAACTTGCTGTGGAAAATTTGGAGGGAATAAATAAGTTGCTTCTAATTCTAAGGATAATGCAAAGGTTAGCCCCTAACAACAAATAATATTATCAGAACACTGATTTATTAAGAATTTTCTTGCTTTTCAAGTAGATTGAACAAGCATTATGTTTCTGTCTTAAAAAAAATTATTAACTCTCCTCTAATATCTGCTCCAGGTGAATGAATTATAAGAAAATTCATATGTAAAACACTGCAGTGTACTCTGGTGTGTATAAAGTTTCAAACGGGCAGAATATCTGACAACAACTTTGTTGCCTAGAGGGGTGTGTACCAGGTGGGGAACCCAAACACTTGGGACAATGTGCAGACTCTCCCCAGTGGTGCAAAAGCACGAACAGTATGAAGGAGACCATTTCCTGATACCCAAGTTCTAAAGGGTCCTTTTCCTTTTTTTCCCCCTTTTAGCTTTTTGGGTCACACCCAGTAATGCACAGGGGTTACTCCTGGCTCTGCACTCAGGAATTACTCCTGGCAGTGCTCAGGGAACCATATGGGATGCTGGGAATCGAACCTATGTTGGCCACATGCAAGGCAAAAGGTTTTGTCACATTCCTTTTCCATCTCACCCTTTACCTATTCCTTCCTCTCATCCACAAAGGGAAAGCCCAACTCTGACCCATTCCACCTTAGGTCTCACTGCAGTGGTTTGCTCTGGGATGCAGAATTCTCTTGCCATCAACAAAGAGCTATGAAAACATAGTGTTAAAGGGAATGACTCTAATTCCAGGTTATGCACTTTGGCAGGTTAATTTTTACTTCTTGGCTTTCAGCTAAAACAAAAGAGAACCAATCCAATTAAAAGACATTAGGCAAAATATTTTTAATTAGTCTCTTTCATTCCCTTCTTTATATAAACAAGGTTTATCCTGTGACCATCTACACAAATGAAAATAAAAGTACGGAACTGATACTAACTCCCATCCTATTATCACAACAGACATTACCCAGCTATAGGTGTTTGAATTGATTGAGGAGAAAAAAAATGTCCTATCCATATCTTTATAATTGCATTTCCAATAAAGTTCTATTTTCCATGTTAACTATATTAACATTCTTTTAAATAATTATTAATGGTGTTTGGATCAATTGTGTGCATTAGTGCTGATAGTTCAAACGAGGGGAAAATTGAACACTTTTAAACCTTCTGGCTGCCAGAAACTAGAAAAAAATCTGTTCATTTTATTGCAGAGAAATATAATAGGGAGATTAATAAGAGCCTCTCAAGCGTTAAAACACAGAGAAAATTCTGGAGGAGAAATGAAATGGATGTATGCATTCAAGGAAAACAAAGAACAAGGCAGCATATTTTACTGCTAAGAAAGAGTGTTCACATATTTTTTTGGATGGGTGAAGGTGCGTGGTATTTAGATTTCACTAGGTACATCTAAATGTGTGCTGTGCTTTAGTTAAAATGTTAAGCAATTCCAATATGCCAGAGTATTTCCCTTGTAATTAAAATTACGATGAAGTATAAAATGTATCTTAAAATGTGTGATAAGCAGAACTGAAAAAAAGTATGGAAGCTATCTATGTGAGATAAAAGGTTGTTTTGTGATCCAACGGATGGTTAAGCCTGCAAGAAAGTTTTGTTTTGTTTTGGACTCACACCCAGCAGTGCTCAGGACTTACACCGACTTCACTGCTCAGAGATCACTTCTGGCCAGGCTCAGGGGACCACATATGGTGCTGGGGATTGAACAGGGTTGGTGTGTAAAGCGACCATCCTACCTACTGAATGATTTCTCTAGTCTGCTGGGCTCTTTAAGATTGTGGGACTGTGTTAGGGTGCCTCCAGTGTTAGGGAATGATACCAGAAGGGGCTCCTGGTCTACTGACTGAGAATGTCCATCAAGAGACAACTGATGGGGCTGGCACAGTAGCACAGTGGGTAGGGCATTCACCTTGCCCACGGCTGACCCGGGTTCAATTCCCAGCATCCCATATGGCCCCCAGCACTGTCAGGAGTTAATTCCTGAGTGCATGAGCCAGGAGTAACCCCTGTGCATTGCTGGGTGTGACCCCCCCCCAAAAAAAAGAGAAACTGATATTTCCCAACTTGTGTTTGTTTGTGTGTAAATCAGTATGCAGTTAATGGACCTGAGTGCATATATTTCATTCTCTGTTTGAGCAGTTAGCTTTACTCTCATTCATGGTCTTGAAATTAACTCCAGGGTTAGTTAACCATTAGAACAACCAAGAAAAGTTGTATAACTCATGGAAGGTAGACATACAATTGATGGGAGGGATTTCAAATACGGATGTGTGGAAAAATAGACAGGTGTATTTTACATAGCTTCCTCAGTATTAGAAATAGAATTCAGAGTGTTTTGTCCTAATGATAAAGCACACATTTCTGTCTATCAAGGATGAGTGCTATTGAGTTCTAGGTGTGCAGTTGTTCAATGGAGCACCATTGTATAGAGAACTGAGCCATAGGATTGAGACATAACAGCCACAAACTTTGGCTCAGAGGTTTTGTATGCTGAGGGAGGTGCAAGAAGATGGAAATTGGAGAACACTAGAATATGGTAGCAAGCGCAAGTTTATGCAGAATTTTATATATTAGAAAGTTTTCCTTTGTGTTATTGCTATTGATGAAAACCTTTAAAGCTTTTTGAGTTGTACCGGAAAAATCATCATGAAAATTAAAACATTATAGAATCAATAAATCTGATTTATCATTTAATTCTATTATTAGGGAGGTGATATAAGTTAGATTTAAAGTAATGGACTTCCCTACGTCAGTCACTTCCTTTTGTCAGTCCTTCCATTCTCTGATTCATCTTCCTGGCATTTTAAACCTATATCACACCTTCTTCATCTTGTTATTTCTATTTTATTTATTTACTTTTGCTTTTTGGGTCACACCCGGCAATGCACAGGGGTTACTCCTGGCTCATGCACTCAGGAATTACTCCTAGCGGTGCTCGGAAGGACCATAGAGATGTTGGGAATTAAACCTGGGTCAGCCGTGTGCAAGACAAACGCCCTATCTACTGTGCTATCACTCCAGCCCCTTGTTATTTCATGGGATCTTTGAGAAACTGCTCAGAAAAGATCTAGTTCCCTGAATACTACATGGTCCCCTGAGCATCACCAAGAGTGATTCTAATTAGAGCTAGGAGTAACTTCCAAGTATTACTAGGTGTCACTCCAAAACCAACACCTCCCAAATTTAGTCACTATAAATATTTGCTCTTAAGAAAGAATTTGAATATGTCGTTTATTTTCTGCCATTAAGATTAGTATAAAAGAAACAGATTCCTAAACCATTTCTTACATTCTCCTGATTTTTATTCAGATTATTCCCATTTCTGTAGCATAGTCGCCTAGAAGTAATTATTTGCAGATTTTTAAAAATTATTGGCTTTAGAAGGTGTTATTAAAATCTCAAAACTGTTGCTATGTTTTCTTTTTCCTTTACCATTGATTGCTTTTTGTTAGATAGATTAGCATTCTTGTAATTACACATGTTATTTTGGTCAATAGTGTATATTAACAGTGATACTTGAAATTGGAAGAAAACAAAAATCTTAAAAGACCTGAGGTTGTGTTATTATGGCTTGTTATTTTGCCATTAACCACTCTGGGGGCCTTCACACATATCATTCATGCTTGTGACATGAATGATTATAGTGACACTATGACTGGATTCAGTCACCATAGAACAGTCTAGGGGAGAAGCCCCAATAACACGTTTTTAATGGAATTAAGAAGTGGTTGGAGGCATTGCTTATTTGTGTCCTAGGCTCTTGGAGCAAATAGCCACTCTAACTATTGATATGGTGGGCAATTTTCCAATGGAGATGGGGACTGATGCAGACTGTCTTGGAGAGCTTCAAGGTCAAGGATGGAAAAAGGCCAGAACCTTTTAGGAAAGAAATGTTCTGTATTATTAAGTAGTTATGTGGAAAATCTTTCTGCTTTTCTATACTCATCCTTACTTTTTTGATTTGGGGTGGGAGGAGTGTTGAGTTTTAAGAGTCCCTTTTGAGGACCTTGTACTTTCATAGTTTGCACCTTTTCCCCTTCTTCACATATGTCACAGTCTTCCATGTGTCTTCACAGAGTTGATAAAGGCTGTGGGTTAGTGGGCCATCATGGTCTTCCTGTCCTCAAGAAGCCATCGAGGGCTAAGGAGATACCCGGGGGTGTTCATGCTTGTAACAAAGGGCTGGAGCGCATACCTTCCATTGAGAGCCCCAGGTTGGATCCCTGGCCCAGGCTTATTTTAGGGTTACCATTTCTGAGTCCTTATTTTACAAGCAGAGATATCTTGGTATATTCCCTAGTAGAAACAGGCAGACACCAAATCAAGTAGCTACACGTGGTTGCTGATGCCATTGTTATTTGCCATTAGTTTTACAACCAAATGATAAATAAGATACAGAAGCTACTGATAAAGTTTTACTAGTAAATAATAACATGAAATGTTTAATCCTTCTACTCTGTACTTTCCCCTCCGATACCTCCTAACTTTTCCCCAGTGATTCTGGCAATCAGGTGATAAAATCAGAATAACCTGGTCATTTATGGAGTTTTCAAGACTGTTGTGGGCTGTTTGGGGGAGATGGAGAGTGGGATCCCAACTGACTGCTCAGAATTTATTGCTGGCCCTGTGCTCAGGAATCGCCCCAGGTGGTACTCAGAGGGTCATGTGAAGTGCTGGAATTCAAGCCCAAGTTGGTGGTATACAAGGCAAATGCCTTAATCCCTTACCATCTCTGGCCCTTACTGTTATGATATTTCTTGCAAATTTTCAGAGCTGAGGTGTGTGTCTTTTTGAGACCATTCTTGCCTCAGGAGAGAACTGCTCCCTGGCTTATATCTGCCTGGAAGTTCCACATCTTCTGCATCATTTAAATTCTTAAAAAATGAATTTTTGATGAATTTTTGGTGTTAACTTTGAATTTTTTAAAAGCAGCATTATAAATATGAACACTGTTGTAACCACATTACTTAGACTACAATTTTTTTATTTTTTAAAATTTTGTATTGAATCGCCGTGAAATACAGTTACAAAGCTTTCATGTTTGAGTCTCAGTCATACAAAGATTGAACACCCATCCCTCCACCGATTCACATTTTCCACCACCAGTGTCCCCAGTATACCCCCCATCACACACCTCCCCCTGCCTCTATGGCAGACAATTTCCCCCATACTCTCTCTCTCTACTTTTGGGCATTATGGTTTGCAATACAGATACTGAGAGGCTATCATGTTTGGTCCTTTATCTACTTTCCGCACACATCTTTCATCTGTAACTATCCCTCAACCATCATTGACTCAGTGATCACTTCCCTATTCCAGTTGCCTTCTCCCCCAGCTCATGAGGCGGGCTACCAAATATAGAGCAATGTCCTAGAGTGTCAGTCTCATATTATGTTACTTTATATTCCACAAATGAGTGCAGTAATTCTATGTCTGTCCCTCTCTTTCTGACGCATTTCATTTAGCATGATACTCTCCATGATCATCAACTTCTAAGCAAATTTTGTGACTTCATCTTTCCTAACAGCTGCATAGTGTTCCATGGACTTACACTATAATTTTAAAACAGCATTAATAACTTGTTCAGTTGGATTACAGTTTTTCAGTGCTCCTTTAAATTTTGCTTAACTCGCCCCATCCTGGTTTTGGTATAACTGGAATTAACAAAGTGAGTAGAACATTAGCAGCATATTCCACACAGGAGCAGCTCTGATTTTTGCTTTTGCTTTTGCTTTTTAAATTTTTTCACAAATGTACTGAAAACCTGAGTGGAATGTGCCATTTGCATCTTTCTAACATGAAGTGATTTCTTCTGCTTTGTGGGGGCTGCCATCACTTGGGGACAAGTAGGAAGTAGGGAAAGGACCTGACAGTAGTTGCTCTCTGCACCAAACCTGCCTACTTTGCAAATCCGTCATGAGAAGGACGGGGAGGGTTGGAAGAGCGATCACCCACTTGCTTCACCATCTCTGCTACCTCCTGGCCTACCACGCCACAATTTCTGACTAGTTAGAAAAGATGCAACTAACGTAAACGTTCCCTCAATTAAGCATTTTTGTCCCTTTGGTTGACCATTTAAAGTGTGGAGCTAAACATTTTTAAAAAACTAATCATTGTTTAGGGAATAGAGTGATAGTGCAGTGGGGAAAAAGCTTCCCTTGCATGCAGCTAGCTCAGGTTCAATCCCTAGCATCATATATGGTCCCCAAGCCCCCGCAGGGAGTGATCCCTGAGCACAGAGCCATGAAGGAGTAATCCCTGGGCACTGCTGGGTGTGTCCCCCCAGAACAACAACAAGAAAAATAATTACAGTTTAGATCACATGTCTACAATAATGTTAACGCTTATGGCTTTGATGTACCTAACACTGCACCTCACCATTTCAAAGTACCCAAGACCAATGCCCTTGTATTACTTGTGGTCTGCCTCTCATTCTCCCCTACTTACTCTTCCTCACTCTGCCTAGTATTCTGAGTTTTTAAAAATTCTGGTCAAGTGTTTTTTTGTTTGATATTGTCTGTTTCCTTGTTTTGTTTTCTCTATAAATCATAGATGAGTGAGATCATTTGTATTTATCTTCCTCCAAATTCTTTCTCCCAACCAAGGCTGTTTATAAGTCCCATGGTCCCATGACTAGTTTTTTACTAAAAGCCCTTCCCAATCCCTTCTCCTTCCTGGGGCCACCTCATCAGTTTAAACGGAACATAATTGTAAGTTCTTGTCCTTCTGCATACTACAGCTTAAAGCACAACAGGACAGGAATATTTGGTTAGCGATTCAACTCTCTCTTTAATATGAGTCCTTAGTATCAGGGCTACATTTTGTGAGCTGCTTTCCTATGAAAATTGTTTGTTTCTCAAAACATGCAGCCTTTGTAACTTCCTCTTCCCCTTATCCTTGAAGACTGGGCTAAGGTTGGTAGAAGCCATTTTTCTCCCCTTTGGGCCCTCACCATACATTTCACAAAATTCTTCCAAGGCACTTATCCATCACGTTGATTATTGTTTCAGAATTCTGTTCTTCGACTCTTTCCTCAATGAAACATTCATATTTACAAATAATTGGCCTTTACATTCATATTTACAAATAATTGGCCTCACTTAGTGTCTTCAAAATGTTGCAGGATGAAACTGCCTCTCCACATTTTGCATTCCTGCTCCCATGAAAACTTTGCCACCTCCTTGCTTCTTGGAAAACAAGGGTGTATGGAAAAGCCTATGCCAGAACGGACATTGGCAAGAGAACCAACCTGTAGTATCTCATTGAGTAAAGAAGTAGATCCCAAAGGTGTGTTAGGAAACACAGCTTCCTGTCCATTGATGTTGTGAAGTAATTGAAGTGTTTGAAGTCTCAACTTGTGTAGCCTTAAATTACTAAATCCCTTATTGTTTAGTCAACTCTGACTGGCATAGTGTCTGTCTTTTGTCGGGGCAGGGAGTTGGGGGTGTTTGTCATTAACATTCCATGTCAAGGAACACTGATCATAAATGAGTTTCCACTCTCATTAGCTTCTCATAGAGTCGTGGGCTCACCAGGAAGAAGCACACTGCCTGCCTATCCCACCCCAGGATGAATTGGACTTGGAGCATTCTGTTCGAAGACCAAAAGAACCCCCACTCCATTCTGCTCCAATCCAGGATTTTCCTTTTTCTTTTTTCCCAGGTTAATTGCCCCAGAACTTATCTGGATGTAGATGACAAAAAATTGTCATGACCATCCTCTAGCTAAAAGGCTGCCATTAAAAGAAAATCTTGTTGGCATTGCTTGGTGCCCCTTTGGGAACAGCTCAACACATGACTTCAGCCATGGTCCAGCCAGTGTTTTGCTTACCTTCTCCATGATTTCAGAGTCACCCCTAAGCCTAGATACTTTTTTTCCCTGCCAGTTGTAGTTTCCCAAAGCCTCTAATAGCCCTTGTTCCCTTTTGTTCTTGTGTATGTTCTCCCCTCTTCTCTTAGCTCTCACTGTGCTTCTGCCCAGCCCATTGTTTCACTTTTTTTCTGCTTGCCTGATCCAGACACTTATTATATCACCTTATTATATTCCTCCTTGTCTTGATTTGGGGGCTTGCTGATCATTTCTAAAGGGTGGGTCATATTCATCAGCATTTTATGCTTGGAGAGAATCATCCATAATTGCTTCCCATTCTTTGTCTGGCTTCATTTTAATTGCTTTCTGCAGCTTTTATCTATTTTAGTGCCATAGCATTGTGCATTGAGCCCTGGAGAAAGTTCTGCTGGATGTATGAATTTTTTGTTTGATTTTTCACATGAAGAAATATAAGTCAACTGAGAAGGACTGAGTGTAATTTAAAATGGATGAGTACTGCAGTGGTCTCTTGTAGGATTGGGGCAGGCACTTTTGCTCTTATCATTGTAGTTTCTGCCTTTCTTCTATTGTAGAGAAATGCGGGGCTACCTTCCTTGCTCTCTTCTTTGGAGGATATTAGCTTACCTGCAACATAGGTTCTTCTGTTGAACCTTCCATACCATTCCAGATAGTTTTGCAAGCATCAGTGCTTTTTCTAAAAGTAAACTCACCTTAAGTCATCATGTCTTGGTGGTTCTGCTTTTCCTCCCAGCTAACATTGCAGAGGCCCAGAAACATAAATCTGGGCTCGGTTAATCTTTTGCTAGTTCTGCACCAAAGCAAAGCAGAAGAGAATAGTAGTGGTATGAGATACTTTGGCATAATTCAGTCCTAAAAAGTTTTAATCTCAGGGGATCCCAAAAGAAATATGCTGAGAGACATTGGAAAGTAGCTGGAGGTCAGTGGGTACCATTTCCAAGGTTAATGAAGAAGGGCTTGCCCTGGAGTAAGTCTACCTGTCGTTGCATCCTGATATCAAGCTCGCTCTAAACAGGCAGTTAACAAATGCCTGTGTGCAACAAGAAAGTGGCCTGTTAGGAATGAGGAGGCTGGACTTCATTTAAGAAATCAAGGTGAAGCTCTTATTCCTCCTTTTCCTTGATCTGCAATGGAAGACAAAGACTTTATTACTGCCACCTGTCTAACATGTACTGCACCTTAACTTAGAGACAACTACTTCTGCTTGTTACCTATCAGCTAACTAGCATTCCTAATGGTCCTTATGTGTTCTAGTCCCTTTGATAAGGAAGACCTACAATTATCTCTCAATTACAAAGCTTCACCTTTCTAATAGCCTTGGACCCAGAAGCACTTCTTAAATGATGCAGTCGATTAAAGAAGTGCATGCACTCTTAAGCAGTGACTGATATCTCTGTGTAGTGTTTCATATTTTAGAATGGGAGCACGCCTTATGATGAGTAGCTAATGTCTTTATTTTATTACACTTGGCCTTAAAGGGAAGTATTAGAGAAATATAATATTATTTTTTGAAAAGTGTAACAATTCAATTATGATTTTTTTCCCTCAGGCCTATTTATTCCTTTCCAATGGGAAGAAGGTAGAATTTTAGCAGTGGGGCTCTGGGAGAGGATGGGGTGGGGTCGGAGGGTGGGGTGGATGAATTTTCTGCACTTGGCTTTCACAGTTAAGCTATGCCATATCAGCAACTTAGGTCTAAATTTTGTGTTCTAATTCCCAAGAATGCCTTCAAACAACTGCTTATATTGATGGCTTATGAAAAAGATTCCTTCAAGACTTCCCTTCCACAGAAGATATGCCACAAGGCCCCACAATCCTAGTTAATTTTTTCTGACACTGCATTTATTGAATATTTCAGATTTTTATAAAATTTTGTTTTACTGAATACTTCTCTGAGTTTAACTGTCTATAGGTCAGTAGGATTATGTGATCACAGAATTTCATGATGTACTTTTTTTTAAATTAAGTTTAATAAATTTGACCCAGAACTCATCCCAAGTGCTCTGTGAATCTGATGCTTCTTAGCCTTGTCAGTCACAGCTTACCTAAATTTAGGATACAGAAGAACCTGAGCTGACGTTTTTGAAATCTGTACTCCTCTGTGCTGTCCTTGAGGACCCAACCCTCATAGCTATCTCTGAAGCAGGGGACTTCCTGAGGCTCAGAGTAAGAACTGTTAGACTTCAGAGTTCCCATCATATCCCATTGCAAATTAATTCCCACTCTCATGATCTAGCTGACACAGAAATTCAACTTTTCTTATTTCTACTATTTGTGAGCAGTTGAGGTACATAAAAAAAGGATCTCGAGTTTATATAGTAAACCACTGGATGAAAAAGCAGTTATTGGAAAGATTCTTGGAAAAGCTTCTGTGTTTAGCCTCTGCTCGTTCCTGAGTGCTACCACTTAACTAATGTAGGTGTATGGATATATGATTACTTTCTATTGAAACAACTTTAAATGCTATTTGCAAAGAGCCAGAGCTTTCCAGAGAGTGGATGGCCTATATTCAGACCGATGGGAGAGCCAGGAATAATTAGAGCTACGGTAACGGGTGTCTATGCAGGACTTTGCCAGGAAGAGCCCTGAATTGACTTTTCTTTTTGTGCAGCAGAAGACTTTAAGATAAAAGAGACCAGGGTCTGAAATTGATGTGAATATACACTGGGGAAACCTGAGTAATTATGTAATTAATTACTAACCCTTAACTCTCCAAATTCCTGCTTACTCAGCTGAGAGAATCACTAAGCAGTAGCGTTTTCTAAGAAGATTAAGATGAGCGAACCGGCAGAATTTCTGAGAGAAGATTTAGGGCTCCTTTTTAGGCCTAAATGAAAGGAACAAATCTGGAATAGATCACGTTCTTGAGTGGGAGCAGACCGAGGCTCATTTTTAATTTAACGAAGTCTGGCGAGAAAAAGGGCTGTATTTCAAAGATGTGTTTCCCCTCCGCACGGTAACTTCCCCATTGCTCATTCTGTTTTATGAGCCCCATTTTATTGTTCTGTGTTTATGGGAAGAGAAATCCTGCACAGAGGAATTTTGTACGCCTGCTTCAGAGCCCAGAGAAGAGAAGGAGCCAGGGGAAACTGGGTCCAGCTGTGCGCTGGTTGAATGGGGGAGAGGAGGCGGAGGGAGTGGACAGACAATCCAGCTTGGGGCTGAAAGATGGGGTAGGTTGCTGTATATCACTGTCACTGTCACTGTCATCCCATTGCTCATCGATTTGTTCGAGCGGGCACCAGTAACGTCTCTCATTGAGAGACTTATTGTTACTGTTTTTGGCATATCCAATACGCCACGGGTAGCTTGCCAGGCTCTGCCATGCGGGCGCGATACTCTCGGTAGCTTGCCGGGCTCTCCGAGAGGGGCAGACGAATCAAACACGAGTCAGCAGCGTGAAAGGCGACCGCCCTACCGCTGTGCTATCTCTCGTTGCTGTATATGTATATTTTTTAATTTAATTGTTTAAGGTAGCATGGTTTACAATTCTGTTAGTTGTAAGGTCTCATGTGCCATTATCCCAGTGTCTACCCAGGACCCCCCACCCACCCACCTCCAACCCCACCCCAGCTCCCTCCCACCCTGCAGTGGTGAGCAAGTCTACTTTCTACTTGGAGGTCAATCTGGATGAGGAAGACCAGACCAGTAGCAGGGCATTTGCTGAAAGTAAGGGAAGGAAGCACTTGATGGCTACTGTGAGAAGAAAATAGAGGCACCATTGAAAGGCAACAGGATATTTGACTGAGAAAGGAAACAATTGTGTGTCTAAGGTGTGTGAGCCTGGCCTGTCAATCTGCTGGATGCCTCTATAAATATTTGTTCAGGATGATTGCTTTGTAGCTTACTTTCAACCGCTGAACTTTTTGAGCCTGGGGAAGGGAGGGCTTTGGGACCTGGGGGGAGTATGTGTCCTAGAAGTCAGAGCCCAGCAGGCAATCCCAGGGGGGCTAGAAGTTGAACAGATGAACACCCTGAGGTGGTGAAGGGGCTTCGGATTCCCCCAGGTAATCATGGGCTGACTAGTAGGTACAAAAGAGACCCAGCTCCTGGGAGGCGGACTCTGGCTGAGAAAGGCCACTTGCTCTTCCTCTGGCCTTTTCCCCATCTCCTTAGCATTGCAGCAGGAGGGTGGCTTCAGTCCAGAGATTTCTATTTTTTGCTTTTTGGGTCACACCTGGCGATGCACAGGGGTTACTCCTGGCTCTGCACTCAGGAATTACTCCTGGTGGTGCTCAGGGGACCATATGGGATGCTGAGGATCGAACCAGGGTCGGCCGTGTGCAAGGCAAACACCCTACCCACTGTGCTATCGCTCCAGCCCCGCAGAAATTTCTATTTTTTCCCAACCACGACCCCTTCTAATGAGGGTTCCTTCTTGTGGGTCCTCTGTCCTCAGGGTTCAATCCTCAGCACCACAACATCCCCTGCCCAGCACTGCCAGATATAGTCCTGGGGGCCCCCTGAGTACTGCTGGGGTACACTTGTGGTCTCCAGCACTCCAGGGCCCGAGCCACTCCATCTCCTTGGGCTCTACTGTTGAGCCTCATGGCCTAATTGCCCAATTATTACCACAACTGGGCCCCAGTCCTTTTAAATGCCCCAGACGTATTGAGAATCCCAAAGAGCTGTGAAAGGATTAGATTGTATGTATAAATATTTATCTTATTAAAAAATAAAAATGCCAAGTTTTATTAAAATGTACCATACATTAAATATTAATATGAATGACATTCTAAATTTTGGGGGAGGCAGTGTCATATCCGGCAGTGCTCAGGGCTAACATCTGCCTGTACTATCAAGGATCACTGCTGGTGGGTTCAGAGGGACATCTGGGGTGGCAGGGATTGAGTTCTGGTCAGGCAAGATAAGTGCCTCACCCACTATCCCATCTGTCCTGCCCCACCCCTAAAATGTTTTCAGTTTGTAACAGTAGAATTGAATTGGAATTTTTTCACTCTACAGGTTTTCTTGTGTGTACAAATGCTGCTTTCCTGAGTGAATACAAGAAATTAAACCCAACTTATTAAATGGTTAGTCAGCCACAATGCCTCAGTGTCGCAATTTAAAATATTACACATCATGTAGAATTTCAAAATACAAAAAGATGGGTTTAATATGTTATTATTATTATTATTTCTTGCTTTTTTTGGGTCACACCCGGCAGCGCTTAGGGGTTACTCCTGGCTTTGCAGTCAGGAATTACCCCTGGCGGTGCTCAGGGGACCATATGGGATTCTGGGAATCGAACCCGGGTCGGCCTCGTGCAAGGCAAACACCCTACCGGCTATGCAATCGCTCCAGCCCAGGGTTTAACATGCTTTTTACTCAAGTAATATTATTAGTTAAGTTTAAAAAAATGTCTAATCTCGCCTTGGATTGTATGCATTTGTTTAGTTATATTTAGTTCATATGGATGGAACAGGTCTGTTTCTTATGAATGGTGATAGTTTCTTTGCATGGTCCAGCCCCAAACCAAGTAGACAAATTCTTTTTTAAATGTTTTTAATGAAAAGTTACTGCTTTCAAGAAAGGATGAGTGCTCTCTCTCTCTCTCATTCTCTCTCTCTCTCTCTGTAAATAGATAGCAAATACCTTAAATATCTTTAGTAATACGAGGACGAAGAGAGAGCAGGATCCTCAGCTCTGCTTCTCTAGTCCATTTGTTACAATTGTTTGCCTTTAAAATGCAATTATCAGGGGGCAGGGGAGAGCACATAGCAGGCAGGGCTCTTGCTGTGTTTTCTCCAACTGAGTTTGATCTCCCACATCCCATGTAGTTCCCTGAGCCCTGCCAGGAGTTATCCTTGAGTACAGTCAGGAGTGAACCCTAAGTAAACCCTACACTTTTCTTTTTCTAAAAGAAAAAATCTGATCTCTATAATTAGGTGCTTTAAAGTGAGACGAAATTTTATTTTTCTTTTATTGAAGTTAGGTAGTTTTATTTGGGCTGGAGCGATAGCACAGTGGCAGGGCGTTTGCCTTGCACACGGCCTACCCGGGTTTGATTCCTCTGCCCCTCTTAGAGAGCCTGGCAAGCTACCAAGAGTATGGAGCCCGCACGGCAGAGCCTGGCAAGCTCCCTGTGGCGTATTCAATATGCCAAAAACATTAACAACAATTCTCACAATGGAGACGTTACTGGTGCCCGCTCGAGCAAATCGATGAGCAACGGGATGACAGTGACAGTGACAGCGACAGGTCGTTTTATTTAGAGTAATGTGGTAGGGGGGAGGGGAGGGAGCAAGTGGAGAAGAGAGAGAGTAGAGATGAAATAGGAGAAATAGGAGAGAGATGTGTTTAGGAGACAAAACCAGCTTCTCCAGAGGGGATAGAGCTGAGACTACATCTCAGGTTAGATGCAGCTGATGGTGTAGAATGCCGGGAGGGAATTTTCATCACCTGTTCAGATGATGGTGGCTATTCCTATTAGCTCTGTGGTAATAGGCTATATAGGAGATTGAGGATGAGAGTAGTGGTGACTTCCAGATGCTCATTTCTTTTTCAGTGTCACTAGCTTTCCTCCCTCTTACCAGACCAGGGGCATTGTCCAACTTTGCCCTGGGGTCCCAATAGTTTGTGTTGTCCCAATGCCAGTTTCCAGCCTGGTCTTCCTATTCTCGGAAGGGAAGTGACCGCTTTCCCCTGCCTCACAGGTCTGTGGAAGTATCACTTGGTCACCTTCACACACATCTCCCATTCTTGATGCTGTAAATAGTTCTGCAGGAACCCTGCAGTATAGACTCCTAAAAAATAGCTGATAAGCTAGCTACTTGGGAGAAAGTATAGGAAGGCTTGTGAAATCTCAACCCCATCAGAAAATGACTTCATGGGGTCCAGAGCCATAGTACAGTGGGTAGGACATTTGTCTTGCACACGGTCAACCTGGGTTCAGTACCTGGAACTCCGTCACACCTGAACCCACCAGGAGTGATCCCTGAGTGCAGAGCCAGGAGAAACCCCTGCACTGCCAGGTGTGGCTCAAAACAAAACAACAACAAAATTAAAATAGCTTCATAGATTTGGGGTGTTTGCTGCCCAGAGATAGGATGGTTTTCTGTTTTTCTCTTAAGTTCACAACCTGCTTTTTAGAAAGAGCAACACTGGAAGAGCCAAGGAGCAGATAAGAATCTGGGGTTGAGCCACAAAATTCTGATTCCTGAGAATATGCAGAGGCTAAATTGGTCCTTGGGAATTTTATACAAATCCACTGAGCAAGCAGATTCTGGAAAACTCCTGTGTGGCAGTTCTGCAAGTCCGTAAAATAAATTTCATATACCACATTTCCAGTGGTGCTGCACACAGCCCTGTCTGCACAGAACAGTCTTTGGTTTGTGTTTGAACAGAAGGCTTGCAATGGATTTCTTTGTTTAGGCTGTATTTTATTGTCACTTGTGAATTCTCAGGTCCTTCCATTATTTCCTTCTGGGCAAACCATTGGTTGCTTATCCCAGTGATCTTTCTTTGCATGTTTTGGGGCCACACTCACTAATATTCAGAAGCTACTCATGGCTTGGTGCTTCCTAGAACTCACTACCTGCAATACGCAGGGAACCATGCAGAATGGGGAATTGAACCCAAGGTCTCACACATGCAACACAAGTGCTCTAGTTCACCACCTCATCCTAAGTGGTTTTCAACTGCTGACTCATGAAAAAGTTATTCCCTTTTAATACAGGGTCTTCTGGATCATGTCAAAGTATCTTTATAGATACTGATATTGTTCTATAAATATTCTAATGATACATAAGGTAGTTATTTCTGCCTTAGTGCTCCATGAAATATTTCTCCCATTTTCAGTCATATGCAGAAGTAAAAAGGTTGAATGAAAACGACTGATCTATCTCATATACAACACCCTACCCCAAATACAACCATAACAAATACAACTAAACAGCACAGGAAAACTAAATGGAAAAAAGGGGCTTTTCATGGCAAGAAGATAACTTAAATTGGGAAGATTGTCTAACCAGCACAAGCTGAAGAAGCAGCATCAAAGGGAGGAAGTAAGGGTCCGGTTTTATGCCCCACAGAGCTAGTGTGGGGTAACAGCTGATACATATTCTAGTGGTTGGTCAGAAAACTCATACATATTCATGAGGGGAAGGTGATCTTGTGCCACTGAGGAGCATAAACCATGTAGAGAAAGTGATGGAGAACATTGGACGAGGGGTGGAGGCAGTTATTTAGTAAGGTGATGGAGAGGTGAGTAGGGGTACAGTGGGGCTCCCTGTAGTTCCACAGTCTGGAACTCCCCGGCCTGGGGTCCGAGATGCTTTTTAGTACAGGAGTATTTTTGTGGCTGTCTTGGCTGATGAGAGCCAAGAGGTTGTAAGGGAGTGGTTCTCGAGGAGGAAGCATTGCGCAAAATCCTCCCAGGTACCAGAATCTGCCTTTATTTTGAGCCCCTTGTCTCTGGCAGAGGCTGCCCACTGCCGGCCCCCTCTCTGGTGTGGCCGTGGGCTCGCCTGCACCCCACTCACCCAGATGGAAAGCAAGAGACTCCTGACGTAGTCAGATGAAGTTCTTCTTTCCTTTGAAACTGCTTCTCTCTGACATCCTTGGCATCAACAGCTCTTCTGCAGCTTTGTGGGGGAGCTGGATGGGGTGTCGCTGCCACGTGGAGGGCAGCTGAGCAGAAAGATGGACAGAAACTGGGTTCTTGGCTGACACACGACCGCACTGGAGTCCCTCTGTCTGCAGCCAGCCCAGTTCTGTGCTTATTTCTTAGGGAGGGGGTTGTCTGATGCTGGTAGCCCAGAACATCTGGCCTGATGGCCTGTCCCCGAGACCCAGGCCCCTCAAGGTCCGGGTGAGGGAGAAAGCCCAAAGAACAAGGTCGCAGTTGGCAGCGTTCTGAGCCTCTCCCGGGTGTGCTTTCTAGCCAATCTGTGGTGCTTTCTGTTCCACAGGATAGGAAGGTGGAGTTCTAAGTTAAGGGCTTGTGATTCTCTCAAAACAGTCAGAAGAGAGCTGGGACATCTGTGGATTGACATGGTGTAGGGACGGAGGAATGGGTCTGCCAGGTTCCTCTCCCTTTCATCCTCTGCCCCACATGCACATGGACACAGAGGTGCATACAATGGTCTTCTTCCTGCCATGAATAAAGATTCCCTAGTTAGATTTTACGACACTGACCTTAGAGCCACAGAGGCTTGTGTGATGGCCTTGTACCACAGAACTGAAGCCTGCCAGATACTGCCAACATTTTTCTGGGGGGTCACACCCCACAATGCTCAGGGGTTACTCCTGGCGGTGCTCAGGGAACCATATGGGATGCTGGGGATTGAACCTGGGTTGACCGCATGCAAGGCAAACGCCCTACACGTTGTACTATTGCTCTGGCCCCGGTACTGCCAACATTTTACAAATGACTTCACTCATGTATTCGCCTTTACAGTCTGTAATTGGGTAGACCTGCTGCCTTTGTTCCCCAGGGACGATGGTCCTGGCTGGGCACAGAGACTGGGTGGAGTGTTACTATGGTTCTGTCTTGGCTGATCAGAGCCAAAGGGTTGTTAGGGGAATCATTGCACAAAGTCTTTCCAGGTACCAGAATCTGCCTTTATTTCGAGCCCATCAACTCCGGTAGAGGCTGCCCACTGCCGGCCCACTCTCTGGTAGAGCCGTGGGCTCCCAGGGACAGATCTGCAGGGAGAAGGGACAGTCATCTGCATGGCTATGAGGTGAGGTGGAGTGGTGGGAAGCCCAGAGGCTTGAGCAGGAGCATTGGTTCGACCCAGTCTGAGAGCAGCAGTTTCCGGTTATGTTGACCCTGCTAAGCCAGTTCACACCCTGCAGACTGGCACAGAGAGAACCTCGTTGCCTTCTGACACTCTGGGAAAAACATGGATGCCAAGAACATATCGAGTCATCCTGGTAACAAGACATCTTTGCTGCTCAGAGAGTATTTAGGTGGCCGAGTCAATTATTCTCTTTCCTGCAATTCAGGGATGACTTCTACCAGTCATGGGAGAGAGGTGTGGGGAGAGTCATTTTTTTTATTTTAATTTTTTTAGCTTTTTGAGTCACACCCAGCAGTGCATAGGGGTTTACTCCTGGCTCTGCACTCAGGAATTACTCCTGGCAGTGCTGGGGGACCATATGGGATGCTGGGAATCGAACCTGGGTCGGCCGAGTGCAAGGCAAACGCCCTTCCCACTGTGCTATCACTCCAGCCTGAGAGTTTCATTTTTTTTAAACCCTTATGCAGGGAGAGATAACCATTCCTGGGATTTTGCCAGTAACAATCACAGCAGTCAATAATAATGGGGCTATTTACCATGCTGGACATATTTGTTCAGCTCGTTGACAGAGCTCTCCTACTTCCATGTGGACATTGGCCTGCCATGAATACGGACCTACAGGATCTTAGCTTGCTTTACTGGTTTGGAGGATCCTCAGGTGGACCTTTGTGTTTATTGCTGGCTATGTTGCATGCACTTTGATGGAAGGGGTGAGTAAGATGCAGTGTGCTCACACTGTGGCATGTGCTAGAACTCCTGCCTGAGAATCCTGGGGCCTTGCAACCTTTACATGACCTGGCCAGAGTTCATAGTCAGGCACTGTGCACTGCTTTTGCTTCTCTGGCTTTTGGTCTGTAATCATTTCATGAGCAAATCAGGCAACAACTGTTTTGTTTTTCTTTCTTTCTTTCTTTCTCTCTCTCTCTCTCTCTCTCTCTCTCTCTCTCTCTTTCTCTCTCTCTCTCTTTCTGTGTGTGTGTGTGTGTGTGTGTGTCCTTTTGGGAGCCTCCCTCAGTGGTGTTCAAGGCTTACTCCTGGCTTTGTGCTTGGGAATCACTCCTGGTGGTGCACTGGGGACCAAATGTCATGCCAAGAACCAGACTCAGGTTAGCCTTGTGCAAGGCAAACACCTTCATCCCTGTACATCTCAAGGCAAAGGGAAAGTGCTTGCCTTGCATAAGGCTAACCTTGTTGTTAAGGCTAACCTTGTTTTGCCTTGCCCTTTGTTTTGTTTTATTTACTGAGTGCACAACACCAAGATGCTGGGCATATTTGTTTTACGTTCGGTAGTTTTCCTTCATAAAGGCATTCAGTTATAAAAATAGACCAAGTTTCAGCAACCTGTTGCCAATGTTATGTTGTAAATACAACTCCCTGCAGTGACTGGCTCCTAAGGCAGCTTACAATGGTTACTACAGGGGTTACTGTAGTGGGCAAATACAGACCTGGCTGTTAAAACAAAATGGAACCCATCCACAGTCCCCACATCAACTCGTGCAGCATCTCAGGCCGTGGAGTGGCAGGTGGCTGTTGATCATCCTCCTTCACTTTGCACCGGGAAAGTAAAAGAGAATCTGTAATTGGTTTAAAGCAGAGGCAAAAGAGGAGCACACCAGCCTCCTTTTGGCTTTCACTCAAGACTTATTTTTAAAAAGTGCTGGTGGAGCAGAATCTATTGGGAAATTCAGTTGTGGAAATGCCAGTTGATGGCAGGGGCAGAAGTTGCTGTTTATGGGAAAATAAAAATTTACATCATTGTTGTCTGTCTGATGCTTCCTGCCAAGCTGAATTGCTTACAGGGAGTTATCTCTTTACTCTATACATTGACAGCTGCAAGTGAGTTTTCGATGCCTATGGAGAAAGAACTGCAGAGCTTTTTTATTGGGGGGGGGTCACACCCCAAAATGCACAGGGGTTACTCCTGGCTTTGCACTCGGGAATTATTCCTGGCAGTGCTCAGGGGACCATATGGGATGCTGGGAATCGAACCTGGGTCGGCTGCATGCAAGGCAAATGCCCTACCCACTGTGCTATTGCTCCAGCCCTGAGAACTGCAGAGCTTTTAATAGATGACAGAGGGGTAACTCTGAAATGTGAAGAATCGCCAGGGTCTTTCCTTCAGATTGAGAAGACTTGACACGTTAAATTGTATCTGTCTACTAAGGTGTGTGGTATGGAGGTTTTATTTATATGCATATATATACACATAGAAAATGTCACTTTACATTTACTGAATTGATTACTTCATTCAGGCTAATTATACATCACCCTGCATAGTTTTGTTGCTGTTTCTCTTTCCCTTTGGTGGTAGTGGCACCTGTTGCAGAGGACACACACATGCTGGTGTGGAGCTCACATGTTTTAGTTGTAGTGTTCATCAGGACCCGCGCACTTGTTGTGGTGTTCCCATGGTTGGCTAGTGCTCTCCAGGGCTCTCACGTGTGTATTCATTGGAGGTTGTACACCTGGTTGTGTTGCTTGCACAGCTCAAGTTGTGGTGTTCACACACAAGGCTGCAGTGCTTGCACACCCTGTTGCAGCACCAGGGAAGCCAACCAACAGAGCTGTAGGGACAGCACTGGGCTCATGTAGGCAGCTCTGGGGATAGACTCTCAGTCTAATGCTTACCAGTAGTCATGTTATGCCACTCATTCAGACAAGTCCCATTTAGGTTTGGTATATGAGAAATGCTATGGTGTGGTCATTTTTGTGCCTTTGAAAACTGTTTTCTTCACATGATACAAATATGTTAGAGTGTTTTCTATAAATTTGAATCTATAAAGATTCGAATAGAAAGTATGTAGAGAATAAAAGAACTCCCGGTCACTATCCTGAACTAGCCCTCATCAACATAACACGTGCAGTTTCTTAGATATGGATGCTTCTTAATTTTTATTGCCCTATATTCTTTGCTGCTGTTTGGGTCTTTTTATGCTCATGTGTGCCATTCATAATAAAGGGGTAGAGATACATCTTGAGGTGCGATATATGCATAGTCACATTAGTGAGGCTTCTTTTTAAGAGATTGAATTATGTAATATTGTCACTGTTCTGCCTTCTATAATATCGCAATTTCATAATAATTGCAGTAGGCTTGCTCAGAAAGCTTGAAAGCCTGCAGGAGAAAAGGCATATTCTGTTTCATAAATATAAATTTTTATATCCTTCACAGTTCTATCCCCGTGGGCCTAAAATACTTTCTGAAGAAGAAATCTAATTTTTCTCTGTGAGATGCAAAAATAAAAAATGTCTACTGAATAAAGATAATTTCATTAAAATAGAAATGAAATTGAGACATCCTAACTGAACTACAAAGACAATCAAGTACGCAAATAATTTGTTGGAATTGGCTCTGGCAAAAGCTTATTTAAATGCCCTCCCCTACCCCAGCCAAAAATTAATACAGATTGTTAGCACATCATTTTTTATAGGTATGAAAAATAGTATCAAGAGTAGTGCCACAACAAGGGGTAAAAACTGTGATTTGAACCCAGAAATATGTTCTGGGTTTAAACTGAGATTTTACTCACTTATCCAAACTGCCTATATCTCTCATAACTCTGCTATGAAACACTGTCTCCTTGAATGACTACTCAATTTCAAGTAATTTACAGGACCTGTTTGGTGTCTGGCCCTATTGTTTGAATTCAGTGCAAATTTGGTTTCAGGTGTACTACTTTTAAAGCAGTCTGACATGTACTATCACTGGCAAAACACATTATATGTGGGTTAAGTATTGTGCTACAGGCCTGAGAACATGGGTTTTAAAGGTAGACAGGCCAAGCTTAAAACATATCTATCTTTTACAGACATGATGCCCTGGACAGAAAACCTAATCTCTCTTTGTTTTAGTGACCATTAATATCTATCTTCAAATGATGATCAAATAGAACACAAAATAGGAACTTAATATTTTGCACATATAAATATGAGGCTGATACTTTGCATTTATAAACCATCAATTTTCAGCTAGCGCCAGAGTAACTATGCAAAGGAATCCAGAGTTATTGATCATAGAACCTGGAATTGGTGGGTGTGAGCAAATTTATGTAAAGGTATCCTCCCGAAAAGTTCTAAGGTGTCCCTTACTTGCTATATACTTGTCATTATACAAGAGGAATCAGCTTAGCATTAGAATTTTTAAGGTAGCTCACATTTGTGCTTAGGATTTTGACTTATGCATTTTGGTGAATCCTTGCTTTCCCCCTATGCACCTATTTTAATTTTTCCTAGTCAGTTACTATCTTCCAAACCCATAAAACTGGTCTATGAACCATGACAAAGTAGTTAAGGAAATAGGCCATCTCCGTGACACAACCAGTTATGGTATCACGGGATGAGGGCTTCCTCATGTGTATGCAACTCTGCTAATTACTTGTCTAGAAATAATGGCATGTCAGGACATGGAACTGGGGGCTGCTGTCATTATTTAATTAGGCATGCGTGAATTTGCACATGCTTGTGCATTAAAATTATTCACTTATTGTAATTGTACAATGGCTTTTAGTATGCCCTATTCCCAACAAGGCAGGGCTAGAAAGATCAAAAGAGTAATTTATTCCCATATAGTATATGCAAAGGGGACCGTGTGTGTCGCATTGCATCTCATTATAAATTTCATTCTAAGCCCCAATTAGGAGGCCTGTTACTCTCGTTTATTAAAATAACATAAAAATTTAATGCAGCAAGGTTTTCATGCTATCACAGTGAAATGGGTTATGCCCCAAAAGCTTTTTTAATTTCTGCATGTGTTCATTTCCTTTGGAATTCAACATCTGAGGTTTGCAACATTTAGTTAGAGGGGTAGTGGGGTCAAGGGGTTGAAAGACCTTGCAGCTAAGGAGAATTAATCATTGCCCCTAAACTGTAGAACTGCCCCTACCCACAAACACACAAGTGCACATGCACACACACACACACACACTCACACACACACACACACTCACACACACACACACACTCACACACACACACACACACACACGAGTTATCTCCCTGCTCCAGAGCTTAGTGTAATATCACATCAGGGTCCATCATAGATAATCCTTAAATTCAGAGGGAACACTGACATTAAATAGAGGGAACACTGACATTAAATTCAGAGACACCGACATTTCTGGCATTCTAGGTGAGGTTCTCTGCCCAAAGGAAGGTCAAGAACTCTTTACCCCTCCCTTTATTTAAACACTGTGGTTTGCAAAGTTGTTCATAATGTGATTGTTACAGGCATTTGATGTTTCAATACCAGTATCACCACCAGTTTGACCTTCCATCCACCATTGTCCTCAGTTGCCACATCCTCCAAGCCTGCCCCCCTCAGAAAGAATTTATATTTCTTGTTACAACTAAATGGCTACTGAAATTATTAAAAAAAAAACTTCAGTAAAAGAAACTTTGTAAAATTTGTCATATCTTATTGTAGGGTCAGTAAGTACTTGTCTGAGGGTTTACCAAGGCTAGTTGAGCCTTCTGTGCTACTATTTTTGTTTATTGAGCTTAGGTGACTCCTATATTATTTTCCCATCTAATCTGGTGTGCAACCGACTGGGATGTTGTGGAATTTGAAGGTGTCACAGTCGAGATCTGTTGAACCAGGCTAATGAGTTTATATGGCAGTACTGTGGGATATGGCTGTGGCTTCTGGGACTTCAGAAGTACAGGAAGGAGGGAATTGGGGTAGACTCCCTACCCCTATCCTCAGAAGACCTAGAGTTTTCTTTCTTTCTCTCTTTTTTTTTTTTTTTTGCTTTTTGGGTCACACAGGGGTTACTCAGGAACTACTCCTGGCGGTGCTCGGGGGACCCTATGGGATGCTGGGAATCGAATCCGGGTCAGCGGCGTGCAAGGCAAATGCCCTACCCGCTGTGCTATCCCTCCAGCCCCGACCCCAGAGTTTTCACACTGAAAATTGGTGTGCCTGGAATTTTCATCTGTTTGGCATCTCTGCAAAAATTAGCCACAGAGTAGTGGAGTTGGGCCATTGACATAGTGGCAGTTATGGGGTATGGGTGCAGTTGCTGGGACTTTGGCAAGGTGGGAACTTTGGCCCAGCCCCCTCCAGAGTGCTCCTCTGAGTGTTCAGCCATAAGCCAGTGCACCTGTGGATTTTTCGGTCTTGGCTTTCATCCCTTCCAAGATTAGTCATGGATCTGTAAAGCTGGGCAGATGAGGTTACGTGGTAGTGGCTGTGGGGTGTCAAGGTCAGTTCCTTTCAAGTTGGAATTAATACAGATTTTAGGTATGAGCCTGGAAATGATTTGTGCACTCTTCTAGAGAGTCTTTGTCAGTGTCTTGGGATTTATAATTCCTTTTAAAGAATAAGAAAAATATCTATTCCATTTTAATTCTGATCTCTTTTGAAACCCAAGGAGGGGACTTGGTCATGGGGGTCAGATGGATTTGAGCTAGAATTGTATTCAGCAGACATCAACTGATTTCCAGCAGGCAATAAAGTCTCCCTGTACCCTGTTTTGTAAACACTGGGAAGAGGGGCCAGAGAGATTGCATAATGGGTTGGGTGCTTACTATGCAAGCAGCCAACCCAGCTTTGATCCCCAATGTTACTTATGGTCCTCTGAGCCCCACCAGAAGAAATCCCTGAGCACAGAGTCAGAGGTAAGCCCTGAGCACTGGCCAGAAACTGTAAACAAAACAAAACAGAAACAAAAACAAGGTGAAGAATGGCAGTTTTAAGGTTGTCAAGACAGGTAGACCAAATAGAAATATGACAGCTTTTATCTTTGCTCACTTTTTCCCTCTTTCATCCCATGAATAAAGGAAGTCAGTATCAGTTATGTCTTGTTCCTTGCGAGATCTTCTCAAGCACCTATGATGATGCCTTGCACATCCTAGGCACTCACATGTTTGTTGAATGGGTGACAGGTGGATGGAGTGCCCATGAGATTTTGATGCTATAATGGATTTTGCTTAGATTCTCCAAGAGAATTAACCCATATCCTGTGAAATACCATTTTGGATACTCTTAACATGATCAGCTATACTCATCCTGTGCTGAAAACCATGATATTTGCTGGACTTTTTTCTATATCAGGGCTGGGCAAACTAAACAGCCAAATCTGCTCTGTTGCCTCATTTTGAAACTAAAACTTTATTAGCTCATCAATTTCCATTAGTGTCTATGACCATTTTTGTACTGTGGCAGCAATGACCAATTAGGACAGAGACCATATATGATCATCTAAACCTAAAATATTTATTATTCTGTCTTTTATAGAAAAAAATTAGAACGCCGTACAAAATATCAATATTCCTTTCTACAGCCCCGCAGGATTTGTCTTCAGAAACCCTTTTAATGGATCTGGGAGCTAAGATGCAAAAAAATTAAGTATGTTGATTGAAACTGCACACTTTTAAAGAACTTATTATTGAGGTAACATTGGTTTACACACTGTTAAGAAATACAGGTTAACACATCTTCAAATTATGTTACCACACTACACCTGCCACCAAAGAACCAGTAACCTTCCACCTCAGGTCTACTGGATCTTTTCCACCCTTTGCTCATAACTCATCCACTCTCTTCCTCTGTAACCTCAGTTCCATGATTAGCATCCAAGAATTTGGTTTAGTTATGTTCTATTTGGTCCTTTGCTTTGTTTCTTTATGTTACACTATATGAGTGAAATCCAGTATTTGTCGTTCTTCTGACTTATTTAGCTTAGCATGACACTCTCCAGTTCTGTCCATGTTATCACAAGAGACAAAGTTTCATTTTTTTTTGTAGCTGATCAGTATTCCACTTGTGTGTGTATCGTATCTTTGGCCTATCAATCATTTGTCATGAGATCTGTGTGTTATTTCTTTATCTTGTTTATTATAAATAGAAGTGCAATAAACATAGGAAAGTGTGTACCTTTTTTGAATCTTTAAAAATTATCTGGATAGCTACCTGTGAGTGGAAATGCTAATTCACATGGTAAATCTATTTTTTAAAAAGTAATTTTAGAAATCTTCATACTGTTTTTCATAAAGGCTGAAAGAACTTATATTCTGCCAACAGTACATGATGATTCCTTTTCCCCAGAACTTATTGTTTCTGATTTTTATGATCTAAGCCATTCTTAGATTTGTGAAGTAATTTCTCATCAAAGTTTTAATTTTCATCTTCCTAACAAGTATTAATAAGTATTAAAAAAACCTTTTTTCTATGTGTGTTGGCCATCTGCACATTGTCTTTGGAGATATGTTTATTGCTCTCCTTTGCACATTTTTGATGGATGTTTTCACTTTATTATCTGCACTTCTTGGATGTGCATACCCTTTGTCAGATGTATGAGGAGTAGTTATTTTCTTCCATTTCATTGGAAGTTTTTTAGTTTTATTGATAGCTTCGTTTTTTTGACATTGCACAGTTTTAAATAGTTTGAGTTTCCATCCAAATCTTATTCCTTTCAGCTCTTTCCACTAGATAGATAAACACTTTGAGCTGAACCAGTTCCATCTTTCTGTTCCCTTCCTGGTCATCCTGGCTGGAGTGAGGGTTCCCAGAATGAATACTGTAGATAGCAGAATGAGGTGGGAAAGCATTTGTTTGTGGATAAGTTTGCTGGCGCTTTCTGAGGGTTGGCAGGCTCAGCATCTTCAGGAAGGTTTGTTTTATGGAACACGTCACTCTCTCTTGTTTGATGCCCTTGATGAGCAACATGTAATAATTGTGCGTTTTCAGCATAGAGCTACTTAGCAGAGCCTTTTCTGTTTGGGGCTCAGAGATTATATGAGTTTTGAATCACACTTCTTGCTCACATTCTTTCACAGAGAATACGGCCTGAAGGAATTTGTTTCTAGGGTCTACAAATGAAGTTTTCTGGGTCTCCTATTAATACTCCATCTGCCCATTTTTCACACTTCCCATTCAACTCACACTCACACCCTAGCAATTAATTTTTTCCAGGCTTATAAATTGGTCATAATTAAATAAAATAAACAAAATGGGACACGTCAGCTATTTCTGCTTTAATTGACTACACAGTAGTGTTTTCCTTCTAACTGTGACAAGCTGATAATAACAATATAGCGACAAAATTATAGCCACCCAATTGGAAGTAAGACAGTTGGGTAATTTATCCATCTGTCAAAGGATATCTCTAGTGAAAAATGACTGCAGTGTAATGAATTGTCATATGAAAGTGGGTATGGTAATAGTGGGCGGGTGAGGGGAGAAAGGAGAAGGTTGAAATAGTGAGTGTTCTCCTGATAGAGTCTGTGTTTGCCTCTGTGGTTAGTGTTAGGGAGTGTCTGTGATGCTCCCTTCATCTGTCATGGACCTGCACATAGGGTGAGTTCATGTTAATGTAGCAGAATTGCAAGGCTGACAGGAAGGAATCACAGCTATAATTGACTTTCTGTTGCATTGTATTCTACAATAGTGACCCTGATTTATCCAAATCGATAATTTTCCCCTGTGGCTTGCACACTCTAGAAAGCCAAAGAGTCTCTCTGTTAGGGCTGGAAGTATAAGAGAGATGAAAGGAGGACTCCCCTGCTTTAAGTAAGGGCCAGAGGAACCTGGTGCAATTAAGTCACGCTGTATTTGTTACGTCAATGTAAGATAATAATGGTCTTGCTCTATTGCTGAATAATTTAGAGTAAATGCTTCTGACAAAGGTCTGTTTCTCTTTGTAGTACTTTTGGTGTATTCTTACCATCTTTCAGTGTCCTTAAAAATAATTACTTGAATATAACCAAGTAAGTCTCAATATATGTTGCTATTTTGTTTTGTTTTGTTTTGTTTGGGGGCCACAGCTAGCAATATTCAGGGGTTTTACTTGGTTCTGCACTCAGACATCACTTCTGGTGGTGATGGGGGACCATATGGGATGCCAGGATCGAACCCAGGTCTTCTTGGCAAGGCAAGCTCCCTACCCACTGTATTATCACTCTTGTCCCCAAATATTTGTTCAGTCTCTCCCATCACACCAAGTACTTCTCATTGGCCAAAGCTGTTTCTGGTTCATTGTATTTCTCTCTGGGAGACGTGTTTATTCAGAAACTGTCACAAAGTTCAGGTTGAACTACCAGGTGGAGACTGAAAAGCACTTTAAAAAATTATAACAGATTATCTATTGGCTGCTTTAAGCTAAGGGAAAAATTAAACAGTAAATAGGATTTCAGTTTTTAATCCATGAAGCAGAGTAATGGTAATAATACAAGGTAATTATGGTAACTGTCAAGGTCAGGGAGGCATATGGCAAGGCATAGAAATCTGCATAAACTCTAGAACTTTCCACAGTTGTCTCTCCAGCTCAACTTACTTATTCTTGGTACAAGATATTAACTTAGGAAAGATGAAGATACGTCTGGAGGATCCTGCCATGTGATAACTAATGCACCAGAGCAAGTGTTTGAGAGTCCTTGTTTCTCCTGTACCCATACTAAGCAGACACACTGCTGATAGCCTGTTATTTCTGCCAAGCGTATTTTGGTGTGTATGTTTTTTTAAGCCCATGTGCAGTTTCATGATTGGTGATGGTTTGAGGGTCTGTGTACATAAGGCTTATTTCACTTGACTGCCAGTTTTGCTGGGCTCACATGCTGTCCTTAATTTTGTATTTGCCAGGGAGAAATGCCTGCTGCCTCTCCAGTTGGCTTTGGAATCCAAGAACGTGAAGCTGGCCCAACATGCCTTGGCAGGGATTCAGGTACACCTCTCACTGAGTGCAATGGGGTGGCAGAAATGAACAGGCTATGTTGGGATTGAGGAGCAAAGAGAGAACACTTTAAATACTGTTTAAAGACCTGGACTGAAAATTGATTTAACTGGGTAATAACCATGAAGAACAGAGGTTCCTTGTCTTTACAAGCATTTCTCCATGCACCATAGTCTCGTGTTGAGTCTTTGTCATCTAGCAACTCACTCTTGGGATGCAGCTAGTCTATACAGAAGTGACCTTTTTTTTTTCTGTTGTTGTTCAGCTTTTAGAAGAGTTTGGAATTCCAGAAGATAGACTAACTTAAGTATTTTATAACTTTTATAATTTAAGAATCATATTCTACATAATTTAAAAGGTTTGTTTGCTTTTTTGTTTTGATTTTTTTGGGGGGTGTCACACATAGCTGTGCTTAGGGCTTATGCCTGGCTCAGCCCCCTGGGATCACTTCTGATGGGCCTTGGGTAACCATATAGGGTACCTGAGATCAAACTGTGGGTTGGCTGTATGCAAGACTCTGCTTGCTGTACTATTTATCCAGCCCCACAACTTAAAGGTCTTAGTACCCCCAAATATTTCTGGTTTTATGGGATGAGATTGACCGTAAACCTATAAGAACATTTATGTTCTACAGTTAGGGAGATAAATTAATGTGTTTTCTTTCTGGAGTTAGGTTGGAAAGAAAAAAGAAATTTGGTGTAATAAAGAATGCCATATTACCTAAACAAATGTGGTTCTCTAAACATTTTTAAAATTTGTCTTACTCCGCATTCATTAAGTCTACTTTCAACAGTACAAAGGTGATAACTATAGACATACTTAGACTTTTTAAATGTTTCTATTTCTAAGTGACCTTCACTATGGAGTTCCAGCCTGTGGTGGCTTATTTTGCATAACCATTATTGGTGGCATCTGTCAGCTGTGTTTTCCCACTGGTCCATACTGTTCCATCAGCACCTCTTTAAGTTAGGAGGAGATGCTATTAGCCTTTAAGAGTTAATATGTATGGGTGAGAAAATTACTACTCTTTCCCCCAGTGCCTTAGAATTCTATAATGCATGGCTCAGTATGTAATATAGCAGTAGTCATTTAAAACGCCATCAATAATTTTATAAAAACTCTTTTGTCCTTAAAGATAATGGTGGAGCCAATCAGAAAAGAAAGAGAGCTCAGCTTGGTGGTGGTGGTGTTGGGGGTAGGGGCTGGTGGTTGTGTTGTGGTGTTTTGACCTATCACTTACATTTCCTTTTTGCCTAGCATTATAGTTCCATTATTATTATTACTATTTAGTTTTGGGTTCACACCTAGTAGCCAGGGCCTACTCCTGGCTTTCAGTGCTTGGAAGCTGTGCCTAGTTCTATTCAAGGTAGTTCCTTCTCTTTTCTTTGTTTTTTTTTTTTTCCGGCCACACCCAGCAGTGCTCAGAACTTACTCTTGACTTTATGCTCAGGGATCACAAGGGCTGTGTGTGAGACTTCCGTGAGGAAATAGGTTCCTCTGGGCACCCTCTTCCTCCATCACTACCACCCAGATAACCTACACAGCTTTCATGCTCATGTGTAACTTATGCAGTTAGTCTGGGTTATCTAATGGGGGAGGGGGGAGGGGAATCTATATCCAAAATGGTTTACCAAAGGTTGGACTCGTTTTCCTTTCTGTTGGCCCATAGCCACATAGTTCTCTCCTAATGGTCCCCAGCTTCTGCCTCCTAGTAAGAACATTCTCCTCAGAAACGACTAAGATACCACCAAATTATGCAGCAAGGGAAAGCCTATCTCTGATGACTGCCTTGTGCCTCTTTACAGAAGCTTCTAGCAGAAGAGAGGTTTGTATCCATGGAAACCGACTCCGATGAAAAGCAGCTGCTCAATCAGATCCTGAATGCTGTGAAAGTGACGCCGTCCCTCAATGAGGACCTGCAGGTGGAAGTGATGAAGGTTGGTTTGACGCCACTGAGTGACGTCATTGGGACCGGCATGCACCTGCCCTCCTAGTTATCATCACAATGTGTTATGCCCCTGCCAGCTCTCTCTTCCTAGTGGGTTTGGTGATTTGAGCAAACTCCTGGAAGATGATTCCCCAGAATTACCTTGAATACTGAACAGAAATGATAAGTAAATAAAAAGATACACTTTCAATAAATCTAAATTTTTGACCTGATCTGACATATCAAATACTATTAGGAAATGGATGTATTGCCTTTAAGGGAACATCTCTGGGTAGGTTTGTCCACCTGTTTTTGTTAAAACAGAGAGAAGACATAATGACTCTTCACAATACTGAGGTTTTAGAATAATCATTTTAAGGGAGGGAAGGCTATCCTTGGGAGCCATATCAGAATCACCTCTTTCTTACCACCTCAAATTATGTGAACCTTATCATCCACATTGCAATAACCACTCCCCCTTGACTTTCCTCCCAGGCCCTGTTGGGAGGTAATTTTGTGGGGTGATGGAGAGTGTGCTGAAGTCAGCCTATCTGGGTTTGGATCCTTATTTGAATCCTTACTAGCAGGATGTCCTTGAACACAAACAGCCCTTCGCCACCCTGTGCTTGAGTCCCTCATCTGACCAATAGGAAAAATGATAGGTCGAACCTACCAGATAAACACTGTCAGAAAGAGTATCATCTCATTTCATTTCATGTGGTCAATATGCGTCAGCACAGTTTCTGGCACAGAGCAAGTGCGTCATATGAATTCTATACTGTACTACTTGTCTCCTACTCCTGCCACTACGACCTGCTGAGTCACAATCTGAGTGGGTGAGTCCAGAAATATCCTTTCACAAAGCAGACATTGAAAATCGCCCAGCTAGCTGACAGATGAGATCTCAATCCTCTTTAATACTATTTGATGTCAGAATGTATTGTTTTCCCTTTTCCTTTGGCTTCCATTTGAAAGATTTTTAAAGTTGCCCCCATTTTAATTGAGTTATTACTCTACAACATGTATTATTACAAAATTATAAAAACACCTCTATATGCATTTAGGACTTGCCACACCAGCCATCAAAGTTCTAGTGCCCACTCGTCACCAAAGAATCTTCTCTGCCCTTTCCTCTCACTGTCTTCTTACTATCCTCTGGCCACCCTAGTTTTTCCACATCTTTGTTTGCTTCTGTTATTTACATTCTATATGTATAAAACAATCTGGTAATTTGTTTTCACTTGCTGATATTTCCTTAGCATAATAACTTCGAGTTCCATCCAGTTTGTCAAATGGCATGATTTCATCTCTTTTAATAGCAGAGTGTACATTGGGTATACATGTATCACTATTTCTGTATCCAATCATCAGTGTTTGGTTGATTTAGTTTTTTGGCTATAGTGAATAATGCTACTATGAGCATAGGGGTATACATTGGAGTATGTGGGTATCTTTTTAACTTTTAAAAATTGATTGGGATTCTGTGATTTACACTACTGTAAATGGTTTCCTGGGCATGTAATTTCATTACACCACCCTCAATATCCTTTTGAATTAGTATTCTCATATTTCTTCAGATAAATAGGAGCTATAGCTCTGTATTATATGGCATTTCTCTCTTCGGTTTTGGTTTGGGGTATTTCCTGGCAGTACTGGGGCAGCATTGCTATTGGGGACCGAATTAGAGTACCTCATGCAGAGCGTGCACTGCAGCCCTTTGCTCTATCTCCCTGGCCCTCCATATTTATCCCCCCCTCCATTTTTATCTTTTATTGAAAGGCTTCCCATACCATTTCCATCAAATTACTTCCCGTTATCAGCCTTTCACATCACTGTATCGTTGTATCACCGTCATCCCATTGTTCATCGATTTGCTCGATTGGGTGCCAGTAACATCTCCATTCATCCTAGCCCTGAGATTTTAGCAGCCTCTTTTTACTTGTCCTTCCCAACAGTGCCACGTTGGAGGCTCTTTCAGGGTCAGGGGAATGAGACCCATCATTATTACTGTTTATGGCATATTGAATACGCCACAGGGAGCTTGCCGGGCTCTGCTGTGTGGGAAGGATACTCTGGGTAGCTTGCCGGGTTCTCCAAGAGGGAGATCTAGAGAATAAAAGATCACTTCCAGGAACTTTGTTTTATAGTCTCTGGATCTTGGCTGTTGATGGGATTACATGGCACAGGTGGGGGGGCAGTTTGAGGGTGTGACTGCCAAGCTACTGGAAAAAGGGGCATCTGGGTGGAGGAAGTCCAGTCCTGATCTGAGCAGGCTTGGAGATCTCAGGTCCAGGTTCCGCATACCTGGGTTCCTCTGCCAGTTCCTTCATGCGTGAGGCTCGTCTGAGCGTGTGGAAAGTGGCCTTGAGCATGGCTGTGGCTAAGTTCCAGAGGTCTTCAGATGCCAGGGCTCTACTCGGGGCAAGGAGGGAAACCCAACCGCCCCCCTCCAAGGGGCCCCAGTGAAGATAGCCAGGCACGGGAGCAGGAGACTCTGCCTTTCACATAAATTTGATAAATATGTATTCATAGAAACCAAAAAATAACTGCCTTTAGACTCGTTTTCCTTCTGACTCTGTGCCACTCCTGCAGAGAGGCAAGGCTGGTTGCCATGCTAATTGCTCTTTTTTTTTTTTTTTTGCTTTTTTAGAAATAGAAAAGTTTATTGGAAAGTAGAAAGAAAGACTCACCATGTCGGGAGGAACTTAGTATAGGACTTAGTTAACTAGGGCTTATCTTGTGGGGTTTTTATTTTATAGGAAAACTGGATTTTTGTGTTACAGAAAATTCAGGAAGTTAAAGATAAGGTGTGTGTGTGTGTGTGTATGCATGCTCTTAGATAAGGGTGTGTGTGTGTGTGTGTATGTGTGTATGCTCTTTTTAAATAAAAGTTGGGCTTTGCAGTTTCTTATCAATTGACAAGAGTGTTATAGAGAGTGTAATGCTTTTGTGACTTCTAAACACAATCTCTTGAATCTCTCTTCAACTCTCAGGTCTCCATATACTGGAGAGTTGGGTATCATACTAAGAGATATGCTTTACAAATTCCTATCATTCTCTGAGGAATCCAGATCTTTATAAAATATAAGAACTTGCATTAAGATTAAAATGAGAAATTTTTTTGCAAACTTTAAAGAAGAATAAAAGCAAGATGTTTAATAGTTATGTCAAGAGTAACACCTGCGGGGCTGGAGTGATAGCACAGTGGTAGCATGTTTGACTTGCACGTGGCTGACCTGGGTTTGATTTCCAGAATCCCATATGGTCCCCCGAGCACTGTCAGGAGTAATTCCTGAGTACTCGAGCCAGGAGTAACCTCTGCACATTGCCAGGTATAACCCAAAAAGCAAAAAAAATAAATAAGGAAGAGTATCACCTGCTTTGAAAAATTAGACTTGTTTTCTAGTACAGCCCTTTGTACCTTCTGCCAGCCCTGCTAAAGAAAGGCATTGACATGTTATGGCCCTGGAAACCATTAAGCACCCACTTTAACACATTAGGTACAGACATCAACAACTGCCGAGATAGCCCAGCGGGTAGGGCATTTGCCTTGCACACAGCCGACCCAGGTTCAATTCTTCCACCCCTCTCGGAGAACCCGGCAAACTACCTGTGGCGTATTCGATATGCCAAAAACAGTAACAACAAGTCTCACAATGGAGACATTACTGGTGCCCTCTGTGACCAACAGCTGCCATAGTATGTGTGAGCAGTATCTGAGAAGTCAGGATCTGACCTGCTGTTCTTTAAAATTTAGAGTTTTGTGATGCCTAAAAGGAGGAAGTTGTGAAGTGGAGTGATAGTACAGTGGGGAGGGCACTTGCCTTGCACACAGCCAACCTGGGTTTGACCCCTGACATCCCATATGGTCACCTGAGCACCACCAGCAGTAATTCCTGAGTGAGAGCCAGAAGTAAGCCCTGAGCACCACAACGGTGTAACCCTCCCCCCAAAGCACAGAGAATTGCTCAAAACAGCTACATGGTATGAAACAAACTAAACATTGGAACTGGGAGGAAATGATTTTAATTCACAGCAAGCCATGCCTTAAGCGAATTTATTTGTAGCGTACTTTTATTTTAGGCAAACATTTGGTAGCCCATCAACTAAAAATTGAATGAACTAGCTAGAACTGATAGAGGTATGCTTTAAGTGTTGAATGAAACTTCTGAAAAGGTTGTGTGACTAGGATATCCCAGAAGTTAGTGTGCTATGATCTATTTCTGAGTTTTGAATGATGTGTTGGAGGTGGCAAGGAGCAGAAACATAAGTCACAGTTCAAGGGTGCAACTTTCATGCACAAGCACTTAAAATTTAATCCCTGGCACTCATGTCCCTGTGAGCACATTGGAGCGTGCTGGGTGACCACTAGCATTGCTGTATTGAGCAGTGCCACAATCACTGGACCCGGCCACGTTGTTTGAGAATTGTTAGGATTGGCCTCTGGATTCCCCCTTAGCACTGCATGGAAGACCCCAAATAAGTAGTTATTTTGTTTGGGTATAGAGATGTCCAGATTATAATATTTCTGGTTTCAAAAGAATACATTTTCAAATGGATGAGTAGATCCAAAGTATGGACCTTAAAAACTTGCATGAAGAGAATGTGAATATTACATCTCTTACAATCCGAGTGGCTGAAAGGCTTACTATTATAATAAATATTAGATTCACCCACTGATCTAGTATCATGCTTTTGTGACTAATATAAATAATCAGTCTGCATTCAACAATTCAGTGAATTATAATATATTATGTAGAATATATTAAAGATTATATTTTATAATAGGTCTACTGGAAATAAATTTTACATTTCATGCCATTTTTCTTAGCATGAAGAATTTCTGTTCCAACTTTGGTCATCTTCAAATGGGTGTGCCCTTTTATCTTGATATTTTCTTAATAGTCATAGTGACCCAAGGAAGAACTTCTAGAGCCTGGTATGTTGTCCAGTGGCAGAGCACATACCTTGGGGGTATGAAGGCCTGGATTCAGGCCCCTGCCCTGGCATTACAACACAAACTGGCAAAAACTCTTAAATATATTCTTATTTGATAACATCACTGTCACATGAAAATGCTTTGGACACCTATTATCCTAAATAAATAAAATAGAAAAAATATTGTATCATCCTTAAAGTCGACATTTCTATTACCTATGAAGGGTATGTTTATTTATTCTCAGTGTTTCTCATAACTTATTTCTGTGTTAAATTATCTCAAGTAAATATGTCTTATAAAAATTCTCCGATCATGCTATATTATAAATATTTTTGGGTAACAATTTAAATGACTTTTACAGAAAATCTTTAAAATGAGATGTAATAGACAATTTCAAATATTGGCTTGAGCATTCAGGTGAGATAAATCTGCATCATGTATGTTTTATGCATGTCTATCCATTCACAGGTTGGAGCGATAGCACAGTGGGTAGGGTGTTTGCTTTGCACATGGCCGGCCAGGGTTTGATTCCTCTCGGAGAGCCCGGCAAGCTACTGAGAGTATCTTGCTTGCACAGCAGAACCTGGCAAGCTACCCATATTTGATATGCCAAAAACATTAACAACAAGTCTCACAATGGAGACAATACTGGTGCTCACTCAAGCAAATCGATGAGCAACAGGATGAGAGTGATACAGAGAGTGATCCAATCACAGTGTAGAACATTTTTATAACTGATGCTAGGTCTTACTTTGACAGAGCTCTATCATGCATTTTATTCACGTTCTGCTATCTGCTAGTGTTTATAAACATGAGAAATTGAACCATGTCACACTCTCAAGAGTGTGAAGCATTTGTATTAAATTCCTGGAGAGAAAATAATATGGTTTCTTCTTCTAGAGATTTTCCCAAGATTGAAAAGAAACTAGCTAATAATGAAGTCCAAGATTCAGGTGGTGGTGTTCTTATTGAGAAAAGGCTGCGGACTTCTAGTTGGAGGGCTAAAAAAATCAATAATGTTTCTGACAAATTAAATGGGAAAGCGTTTAGTCAAACTATTCTGCACGATTTTACTGTCTGACAGGAGGGGAAGAAAATACAACTTGGAGTCATTAAAAGGGCTGTGTAATCGAAACAAAAATGTTACAGCTTGAACAAATAAAGTGTCAAAAATAAGCTTTCTCTGAAGATAGGTTGCCTTTGAAAGGGTTTAGTGGCTAATAGGGAACTCCTTAATATCTAGGTTACATAATGGTGTGCTTGGGTAATATTTTCCTATGTGTATGCCATTTCCATCAAAGCCTTTGCAGAAGCAGGAGCTAGGTAAGTCACTAGTGACTTGTCTGACTGTAGCAATCAGGACTTTTCTCAGCCTTCTTTCTGATGGATAGCCTTTAATGGAGCTATAAATTGATAGAACCGGCTGACTCTTCAAAGTCTAAGGGGAATTATATCCGGCTTTCTGCCTCTGAGCATGTCAGAACTGTGAGCATTTTGGGAGGGAAGACTGGCTTGATCAATACAGAAGAATTCAATCCTGGATGCTGAGAAAGCATATGATAAGTATGGTTATTGGATGTCTTATTGTTATATACCTCTTTAGATACTTGGTATAAATATTGGTGAGTGCTTTACATTTTCAAAGGAGAAATGATGAGCTAATTATTTACTATGAATTATGCATCGGACACTCTGATAATTCCATTTATTCTGAGATCATAGCTAGTGAAATAGCAAGGCCAGTATTTGAAATGTAATTTAGCCTGGAATTGAACCTTGACTTAGCCTGGGATTGAACCTTGACTATACAGAAGGACTTGTGGGTGGGCATTATTTATAATCTCCATTTCTAGATGATTAGACAGAGAAGTTAAATCATGAACCAATAAGGGGCAAACTAGGCGTGGCTCAGAGTCCTACATGTATCCTTCATCCCCTCACAGATGTATTTTGTATTCCTCATTAATTCTGAGATAGGTTCAATGGAGAAAAAGACAGATCTCTTCCTACCAAACAACTGACAGGGCCTGTAGTATATTTGGGGAGGGGGATGTGAATATCAATTACTATTGAGTTATTTCATTATTTGTAACAAAGCCAAGCAGAACATCTGCAGAAAATATAAGGGTTAGTGACTCAAGGCCAATAAGTTTATCCAAAAGGGTGGTTGGTGTAAACCCCAGGGTGTGTCCAGTGTAGAGCAGGAAGAAATGCTCTTCTATGTGTCTTTTAAAGTGACATTTAGAGCCAGAGACATAACTCAATGGGCTTTGTATATACTTTGCTTGAAAGCAACCTGTATTCAATTCAATATCACATGGTCCCCCTAAAGGGCCCCCAAAGACAGTTTTAGGAGTAGACTCCTGAACTATAGTGTGTGGCCAAAAACCAAAGGTTAAACAAATGGGAAAAAACATTTAAAGTAAATAATAGTAAATATGGGCTGGAGCGATAGCACAGTGGGTAGGGCATTTGCCTTGCATGTGGCTGACCCAGGTTTGATTCCTCCATCCCTCTCAGAGAGCCCGACAAGCTACCGAGAGTATCCTACCCGCATGGCAGAGCCTGGCAAGCTCCCCATAGCGTATTCGATATGCCAAAAACAGTAACAAGTCTCACAATGGAGACGTTACTGGTGCCTGCTTGAGCAAGTCAATGAACAATGGGACGACAGTGCTGCAGTGCAGTAGTAAATATCTGACAGAGTTAATGACCAGATAGGCAGGGGCTGGAGTAATGGTACAGAGCTGAAGAGGCAAACCTTGCATATGTCTGACCCCAGTTCAATTCCCAGTACCTCTTGGTCCCCTGAGAGTTTGTGTGTACATCCCTGTCAGCCCTCAAACACCCAGTGTGGTTTGGGTAATCCCTGGCGCCATAAGACCCAAGCAGCATTGCATCTTTGGTCCTTGAATTGGACCTCAGCCCAGTTGAATGAAAATTTCTGGGAGGGGTTCTCTGTGCCTCCTATGTCCTGCTTGGGAAGTCCCCATTTCACCCCCACACCCAAAGGGAAAAAAAAAAACAGAACAAGGCAAGCCTGATGTCGTTACAGGGAAGGAGATAGAGGGAAGGAAGTATGCCCGTAACTGTTAGCATCCATTTCAGCTGAAATAAGGCAAAAGTTTGCTTTCTCACACACAAGTCATTATTGGCTGAGCCACATTATCAGAGACCCTCTTAGGTTTTGTTTCTCTGCCTTGTGGCTCATGATGGTTCCTCAGTTACAGCCAGCACAGTCACATTCTGGCTGAACAGGCTTGGGAAAGAGGGGACACTTTTGCTGGAATCTCCTTGAGCAAATCTTAGTTACATGGCAGTACTCATTTGTAAGGAAGGTTGGGAGGCTTGGTCCTTCTTTGGGGTGGCCATGTGCCTGGAGTTCTAGCCTTTAAAAAGGCTAGCGGAGAATGGGGTTGAAAGAGAACTGGCAGTGATCCAGTTTACACTGGATTACACACCACAAAATAATCACTGCCAACATGATTTTCCCCCAGCTGAAGGCAGCTAGCATATCTCCACCATTATTATCTTTTTCTTGGGCGAAAGGAAGCATTCAGCAAGTATGAACCTAACTGAGGCCGAGTGATCTACCTGAAGTGGCCTATTTAGGGAAGTTACTTTGCAGTCTTCCCAACTAATCCATCTTAAATTATTGATTGGGGTACAACTGGAAGATTGCGAAGTAATTAGTAAATGAAAACTCATTACGTGTTGTTAGTATTGTCTGTATCCCGTTGGTGCATAACTGAGCATCTGGCACATGGCTTACTAATTGTTTGTAATTTAGTTATTGACTAATGGAGAGGAGAAGGAAACACATGGAGTGGTTTCCAGTGGCCCACCAGGATAAATGACAATCAGAAGAAGCTAAAATTGGGATTGTAGAAAACAGTCTGGGTGCCTTCAAAAAAGAGAAAGGATAATGTGGATGTGACAATCAGTGAGGAGTTGACCTCACATATCATCGGGTTCTTACTTTTAATCGGTAAGTTGAAGTTGGGATGGTGTGGATACTAAGATGTGCTCACACAGTTGTTCACAATAGGATTTCCCTTACAGCCACTTATATTTTTCTGGAAAGGCTTTGTAACAAGGCTCAGTGTGTCTGGTCTTTTCTTGTGTGGTTTTTGGTTTTAGGTAGGTGGAAAAGACTTGTCAGACTGTGATTAGTGCACTGAAAGATTCATGAGAGTAATAGAATTTCTGAAAATAATGAAACAGAAGGAGAGAGGGATTCTTTTGTTCTGTTTGGGGGGGTCATACCAGTAGTGCTCAGGCCTTATTCCTGCTCTGCATTCAGAGATCACTCTGGGATGCCCAAGATTGAGCTAGGGTTGTCTGTGTGCATGGCAAGCACCCGACACACTGTACTGTTGCTTTTCCCATGGAGGATTCTTTTAGTGGTCAACTTTGTCTGCTGAAGTTGGAGAAAAGCATATTATAACTGTCCTACAAGACAAGCATTAGATTCTATTTAAACTTCCTATATTTTTCCTTTTCAAAATATTTGGTAGCAAAGTGTCAAGAGCACGACTTCTGGAGGTTCTGGTGACCTTGGAAAAATAATTTATTTGTATCTCAGTTTTCTGATCTTTAAAATGCGAGTAACAATGATAAAGATGTCCTAGGGTTGTAATGAGTCTTAAATAAGTTAATATACCAAAAATGACTTGAATCTGTAATGTAATGCACATGACCAGTACTAGCTCTCATTATTGTTGAAGTTATTAGAGAAGATTGTTGCATAAAAAGTGAACACACCTGAACATGTTCAGATTATGATGAAAAGCATTAGAGATACTTTAGTATACAAAGAATCTTCTCTTACCTCTTCTACAGCCCCTCTCTACTCAGCCTCTAACAGGGTAGTTTTCTTCAATAACAAAGAAAAATGTGTGTTCCTTCATATATATTTATGAATCCTCAGCAAAAAAATATTATTGAAATGTGGCTCTCTAGCTTAGAGGAAGAGTTTGGTAAATTTTTATTTATCAACTAAGCCACCAGATATATTTAGGACCCTAACTATTAGCCATTATTCCAGAATCTACAGAAAACCTAGTACTTAGTTTGTGCCAATATGTTTCTGTTTCATCCTTTTAAGTAGGTACATTATAGTTTGGATAGTCTGTAACTTTTATAATTGTTAAATATTTAACATTTAGGAAATCAAGCCTGGGTTATTTCTTTAAAACCTCTCTCTTGAAGAGCTTCAATACTTATAAGAACTGACTATAAAATTATCAAAAGTCTCATATACATAGGAGCAGAAACATCTGAGATGAAATTGCCATTCTGGAGAATGTTCACTGTATCACTATCACAGTCATCCCATTGCTCATCGATTTGCTCGAGCGGGCACCAGTAATGTCTCCATTGTGAGACTTGTTGTTACTGTTTTGGGCATGCTGGAGAATGTTAAAAAAAAAAAGGAGAAAGGAACATATTGAGGAAATTTACTTCTTAAAATTCCAGCTGTGAGATCAGATGAAAACATGTTGTTATAATGTAACCTAAAAAGAAATATAATTTACTGTCACTGTCACTGTCATCCTGTTGCTCATCGATTTGTTCGAGCGGGCACCAGTAATGTCTTTCATTGAGAAACTTATTGTTACTGTTTTTGGCATATCCAATACACACGGGTAGCTTGCCAGGCTCTGCTTCACGGGCTCGATACTCTTGGTAGCTTGCTGGGCTCTCTGAGAGGGGCAGAGGAATCGAACTCGGGTCAGCCTCGTGAAAGGCGAACGCCCAACCATTGTGCTATCGCTCCAGCCCATAATTTATTGTACTTAAAATTTTTAACTTAGATTTTATCTTCATTGGTTTGTTCAGTTACTGTATTTTATTACCAATCATATATAAAAATTTTGGGGAATAAAAGCAAACTGTTCAAAGACAAGAGTCTATAATCTGATAAGAAAGCGATAAAGATACATACAGATTTCATACCTCAAGGTAGTTGTGCATGTTGTAGCCGAAGAAAAATTCAATAGGAAAATTCAGGAGAAGCTATGCTCATCAACATTTGATAAATACTCCAAGAAAGGGATGCTGCTTGCATTGGACTTGAAAGGTGTCTGGAATCAGACACTTACACTAGGAAGAACAGATTCTTGATGGAGAAGAAAAGTCCTGGAGACAGACACACACATAGTATGAATCAGGATTTCGGAGGAACAGATGATCCCAGAAGGGAAGTTGAAGTCGAGTGTCCCAAGTTGGGAAGCAAGTAGGAATGGCAAGTCTGCCCAGAGCAAGGGAGAGATTGATGTGAGATGATCTGGGCTTTAGGTGTAGAGCACAGTACCAATAGGGGAAGGATTCTGTAGGATGGCTTGGGGACCAGCAGAATCTAGTGGAGACAATGGTGAAAATGTCCTATAGTGAGAACCTAAGGAACAGTTCTGAGGATTCATTCCAGGTTGGTGGCTGTAGGAAGGAATCAGGCAGCCAAGTGCACCGAGCTGATTTGAAGAGAATCAGAAGCATTGGCAGAGTGTAGCTGAAAACAGGATGATTCTAGGACTTGGCGCTAGACTTTCTGGCTGAGCTAAAGAATTTCAGAGGTTAGATTATGAAGGAGGTAGTGTGTTCATATTGTCAGAGACTAAATAATTATATTTTGAAGGAGTAGTTTAAAGAACTGAAAGAAATGTAGCACATTTGGACCTTCAAAATAGAAAAAGTAATGATAAATTTTTTTCTTTTTTTTTTTGCTTTTTGGGTCACCCCTGGCGATGCACAGGGGTCATTCCTGGCTCATGCACTCAGGAATTACCCCTGGCGGTGCTCAGGGAACCATATGGGATGCCGGGATTTGAACCTGGGTCGGCCGCGTGCAAGGCAAACACCCTACCCACTGTGCTATCACTCCAGCCCCTCCATTTTCATTTTTGATTTTTTAGTATGTTTCTTTTTAAACATGTCATTTTATATTTATAGTTATAATGTATATCTAGGATTTTTATGCCAAAAACAGTAACATCAAGTCTTACAATGGAGACGTTACTGGTGCCAGCTCAAGCAAATCGATGAGCAGCGGGACAACAGTGCTACAGTGCAGGTATAAAATTAAGTTTTCACTTACTTAAGATCATACATATTTTTCATGTGACTGTTTATCCCTTTCACTATAGTCTAATAGTTGCATAATTAGGAATTTTAGAGTAGGAGGTAGTGTTTGTTATTTATTATATTACAAGCTTAGTGAGGTTGATGTGGTTTTGTTTTTTGTAAATTTGTATACATGCCTTCGTGGTGTTCAGCAACTCACCTTTAGGACGACTGAAACTTGGGAAAATATTGACTGAAAATAAATTTGTGAGACTTCTGATTAGAGATTAATAATGAGAGCTTGTCAAGCACTAGAATTTAGAGGGAGAAGAAAATAATAAAGAGTCATTTCTTTGTTCAAGCCAATTATCTAGATTCTTGATAGCTTAGTACATATTTCCTCTAGATATCACTGGTTCAGTGTTTTCTAAGAGTGCATCTGATAAATATAAACAAATCACAATCTTATTACTAGTGGCAACAGAGAACAGAAAAGATCCTAAGCCATGACCATAAATCAATGAGTCATCTGCATTATTTTCTAAAGTGGGTACTCAGGAAGTTTAGCATAATCTTCTTTTGACTAGAGAAATAAATCTCTCAGAATAGCCATTTATCAGAAGGGGACTTCTCTAATTATCTATCATTTGAGTCTGAAGTAAGTCAATTCCAGTCACGAGTAGTAAAAACTTCATGCATTAAAATAATTTTTTTCCATTTTCTTCGGATCAAAATTTAAATTGGGGTTGTAACAAAACTCCTATTATGTGTTACCTTCACCATAAGATCTGCAAAGCTTGGTGCAGGGTGAGAGACTATCACGGTCCCCTCTAGAAGTCCTGGATCTGAACTTCAGAATGGAAGGAAGGAGACAATGATTTTTAGCTCCGCCCACAAAGCAGGTAGGAGTATAGGTTTGAGCAGTGGATGTAGGATGACATTACTGCAGTGGTTCTCCGCTGGGGACCTTTTTGCCCTCCATGAGACATGTGTTGATGCCTAGAGGCAATTTTGGCTTCTTAATTTTGTGGAGGGCTATTACTACCATCTAGAAAGTAAAGGCATGGATGCTTCTAAACATTCTAAATAGTATGCATAGGACAACTACACCATCACCCCCCGCCCCCCCCCACAAGAATCATTTGATCCAAGATGACAGTGATACAGAGCTTGAGAAAACTTTGATCAAATGAAGGGAGAAGGGGAAAGATAGGTTTAATTTTTTTATATAAAACTGTTCACAGTGATTTATTACATTCAGTATTCCTGACCCTAGAAGATTCTCCAATGCTGCACTGTTGGGAAGGATGAGTAAAGAGAGGCTGCCAAAATCTCAGGGCTAGAATGAATGGAGATGTTACTGGGCCCACTTGAGCAAATCGAGGATCAATGGGATGATAGTGATAGTGATAATGATTCCAACACCAATTCCACCACCATTATACCTTCCCACCACCACTGTTGCCTATTTTCCCAACCACCACCCAAGCCTGCCCAAATAGCAGGCCCTAAATAATTTATTTTCTATTGCTTATTATGATTAATTCACTAAAAATGATCAAAAAAGATTTCCTTAGTGTGTGAAGATGATAATATCTCACCCTGGAGCCATTAAGATCTTGTATGATGTAAAGTAGAAGGCAACCTATCTCGATTATGAAAATATTGATACACACAGCTTAGCCTGAAAGGTTTAATTTTAAAAATGCACAAATGTGTTTTAAATTTAGAAGAATTACCCTAAAATTCTGTTTACTTTACTCCCTGCTCCGCCCACTACCCCAGATAAACATTCTGTTATCTGCAGGAGACTGCCAATGAGTCTCAGTAGTAGAGCTACCTGCCTTTTATGCCTCAGGCCCTGGGTTCTATCCCCAGGCCCCAAAACAACGCAGAAGACTGGCAAGCTTGAGCCTGCTCTGTTAGGAGTGCCCGGAGGCTCAGGGACAGAATCTGTTTCCGTGATACCTCAGAGGCGCATCTGAGCACATTACACGCCCCTGCGTTGCACCTGCAGGGGTTGGCTCGTGCCCTGAACCTCATAGAACACCATGTGGCACCTCAGTGCCAGAATTTTCTGTCCTATCTTTGGCAATCCAGACAATAAAAAAGAGCTGGGGGGTGTTTAGAAGAAATAAAAATTATGCAACCGCTTTCCATTTTATGAAGTTTCAAGTCAGTATACATGAAAGGCCAGAAAGAAAAGTGAGCATTCAATCACATAGCTGAATTTTCCGTCAGGACCAGAGTATGTGGGGAAGCAGCATAGACAACTGTGCCTGTTGCCAGGAATTCAAGTTTCTGCTCCTTTTTATATTCCAGGCAAGAGAAAGTCTCTTGGGCTGGATTTACATTTTTTACCATTTTCTTTGAGCCCTCATAGGATGTTTTGGCATGAGTTTGATTTGCACATAACACCTGATGTTTGGGAGAATGAAACTGCAGTCACCTCCAGAAGCACGCATGTAAATTAAGATAATGTTAATAATGTAAGAAAGAGTAGGGGTCAGAAGACTAACTCAAGTGATAGAGCATATATCCTGGATTTGATCCCTAGTGCAACTGTGCCTCTCCCCAAGCACTGTTGGGTGGAGCCCTGTCACTGTAGCACTGTCATCCCATTGTTCATCGATTCGCTCGACTGGGCACCAGTAACGTCTCCATTGTGAGACTTGTTGTTACTGTTTTTGGCATATCAAATACACCACAGGTAGCTTGCCATGCTCTGCCATGTGGGCGGGAAACTCTCGGTAGCTTGCCGGGCTCTCCGAGAGGGGCAGAGGAATTGAACCCAGGTCGGCCGCATGCAAGCTGTGCTATCGCTCCAGCCCTTGTTTAAAAAAAAGAAAAGAAAAGAAAAGAAAATTAAAAAAAAATTCTTGCTCATTCAACATGTTCCACGTGCACATTGTATTTACTTTTCGATAAAATCACTGTCTTCTTCCTTGGGTGTGATTATTAATTATATGAGTCACAAAATGTTCAGTGTAGAGTGTCATGAAGAGAAGAGAACATGATGAGGTCTAGTGTTAGACCCTAAGGATGGGGTATTTTCCCAGTCGGCATACTCATCACAGCTTACTGTAATCCTTTCTGTGTCACCAAAAGCTCAGGTTTGTCTTTTTCACTGACTACTGTTTGCCTAATTCTTGGCATTAGTCAAACTCCAAATCACATCTCAGTAAACACAGTGGATGAGAGAATAGGAGTCTGAGTAGCACACCCAGGTGGATATAAACTGATTGCTTTCTAGTGTAAGTTCAGGAATTGCTTCTCCTCTCCCAGAGTCCCTGGACACGGTCTAATAGTGGATACATTTGGGACCTTGGGAAATGAGAAGCTCTCAGATGGTACCTTTGTCTGTGTTGAGTGCAGAGCGCAGTGAAAGCTGTCAGGCAAGGAATTGCCATCTATCTCGTGGGAGACTCCCTCTGGTTAGTAGAGCTGATTTTTTTTTCCTTTCAGAGGAAGGTTCTGTTAGAATATTAGTACTGAGAGAAGGCTTACTGAATTCTGATTGCCTGCCCAGCTCTTCTGATTTCCCAAACTGCCTTTTAGCTTCTCATGCCTCCTGGCTGTGACATTCAGCTTCCCAGAACATTTTTTCCTGCAACTTCTAAGCTATCTTATCAATTTGGATATTTTACAATAATAATTAGGCATATGCAGAGTTTCTTGCCCCCACGCCTGGCTGTCTTCACCGGGGTCTCTCAGAGGGGGTGGGTTGAGTTTCCCTCCCTGCCCTGACCAGAGCCCCAGCAGTCGAAGACCTCCAAAACCCAGCCACAGCCATGCTCAAGACCCCTCTCCACACATTTGGGTGAGCCTCATGCATGAAGGAACCGGCAGAGGAACGCAGGTGTGCGGGACCCAGGGCTGAGATCTCCAAGCCTGCTTGGATCGGGACTGGGCCTCTTGTGCCCAGAAACCCCATTTTCCAGTAGCTAGGCATTCACACCCAGAAACTGCCCCCGGTACCGTGTAATCCCATCAACAGCTGACATCTAGAAGCTATAAAACCAAACTCCTGGAAGCACAAGGCTGCGAATCTTACAGCCTAGTTATACATCTTATAGCCTAGTTCTCCCTCTCTGATAATCTGGCAAGCTACCGAGAGTTTTCTGCCCACATGGGAGAGCCTGGCAAGCTCCCCATGGCGTATGCATATGCCAAAATCAGTAACAATGATGGGCCTCATTCCCCTGACCCTGAAAGAGCCTCCAATGCAGCACCGTTGGGAAGGACAAGTAAAGAGAGGCTTCTAAAATCTCAGGGCTAGGATGAATGGAGATGTTACTGAGACTTCTTGAGAAAATTGACGAACAATGGGATGATGATGATGATGATGATGATGATGAATTAGGCACATAGAGGCACAGTGCTGTGGTTTCAGTGTGTGGTTGATGATTCATGGACATAGCAGAATGGACATCAGCATGGGCCAAGACTCCCCACACCCCAGAGCCCAGAACCCTACTGTGTACACCTGGTGTGAATCCAAAAGTCAGGCTCAGAAGGTTCTGAGCCTAATGGATGGTGGCGGGGACACCCACACTCAAGCTGTATATCTAAACTGCTCCACATAAATCCCAGACACTAAAGCTTTTGCATTTTTCCCTCCTTCTCTGATTGCCACTTCTATAATAGTATTATCTTATACTATTCATTTCAAACAAGGTACGCATTCTATAAAATGTGATTTTGTTAATACTGCATCTATGGCCTTGTGAAGTATATGGGGATGATGAGGTTTGGTGGAATTTATTTATTTATTTATTTAATTGAATCACCGTGAGATGCACAATTACAAAGCTGTTCATGATTGGCTTTCAGTCATACAGTGTTCCAACACCCATCCCTCACCAGTGTACATTTCCTACTACCGATGTCCCCAGTTTCCCTCCAGCCACTCCCATCCCCCAAGCCCCCAACCTGCCTCTATGGCAGGCACTTTTCTTCTTTCTCTCTTTCCTTTTAGGCATTATGGTTTGTAATACGAGTACTGAGAGGTTATCATGTTTGTTCCTTTACCGATTTTCAGCACTCAGTTCTTATCCAGAATGATCATTTCCAACTATCATTGTCGTAGTAGTCTCTTCTCCGTCCCAACTGCCTTCTCCCCCACACCTGAGGCAGGCTTCCAACCACGGACCAATCCCCCTGACCTTTGTTTCTACTTTCCTTGGATATAAGTCTCATACCATATATATAGATCTATCTATCAATCAATCAATCTATCTATCAATCTATCTATATCTATCTATCTATCTATCTATCTATCTATCTATCTATCTATCTGCACTGTAGCACTATTGTAGCACTGTCGTCCCATTGTTCATCAATTTTCTCAAGCAGGCACCAGTAACGTCTCCCTTGTGAGACTTGTTGTTACTGTTTTTGCATATTGAATATGCCACGGGTAGCTTGTCAGGCTCTGCTGTGCGGGTGAGATACTCTCGGTAGCTTACCAGGCTCTCCGAGAAGGACAGAGGAATTGAATTCATACATACATATATGTGTGTGTGTGTGTATGTGTACACATATATGTATATATGTATTTTAACATCTCACAAATGAGTATAATCATTGATTTGGTTTGGTTTTGATAGTAGAAATTGTTCTTGCTTTATATTCGTGACCCTACAGCAATGAGAACTTAGTGAGTTATGATTTGGGTTGAATTGGGGCCTGAGAGTCAAGCATGGGTACTGAGGGAGGAAGTAGAGCTGTAGCAGAGAGGGTCCCCCCTCTTTGGCTCCAGGAAATGGGGATCGATATAATGATAGAGTGAAATGGCAGCAGATTTTGCTCTTTTACTTATAATCCATCAGAGACTTGTTGAACCTCTCTGAAGAGGCAGCAGGAGGTCGGCACCGTGTGCTCTGCTTAACCCCTCGCACCACTCCTTCACCCTTCTCCATCTCAAGGCAGTTTCCAGGAGAAAGGGATAGGAATGTTGAGCAAAATCACACCGTGATGAACCACAGAATCGCAGGCCCCAATTTTGTCACTAAAACCAGAAACATGTTAGCCCTGACTTCACAGCCCCACTCTATTAAATGATCTCAGAACATTGTGTCTCTGATGGCCAGTGATGTGTCCTTAAAGGAGGAGTAATCCAAGATGCTTTTATTCTGTTTTGTTTGGGGGCCACGTCCAGCGGTGCTCAGGGCTTACTCCTGGTTCTGCACTCAGAGATCACTCCTGGCAGGTTCAGGAGCTATATGCAGTGCCGGGGCTCCAACCTGGGTTAGTCACATGCAAGGCAAACCCCTGTACTATCACTCCGGCCCAATCAAGGTATTTCTAATCAGAGCAACATACCGGTCATTGTATGTGAAGTGGGGAGAATGGGGAGAAGAAAGACGGTCACTTTCTCCAGATCCGCCTCTGCCACCCGGACCCAGGGTTACTGGGTGCTTGTCTCACCTCACAGTAAAAAATTTCAGGAGTAGACCAGCATTGAAGTTAAACAGATTTTATCTGGAGATTTTTGAAGGGGATGAGGGAGAGAAAAGTGGGAGAGAGAGAGAGAGAGAGAGAGAGAGAGAGAGAGAGAGAGAGAGAGAGAGAGAGAGAAACACACTTAAGAGAGAAAGAACCCAGGCTTCTCCAAGGGCAGAGAGAGCCCCTACATGCATCCCAGCATTAGATATGTAAGCATGAAAATACACATCTCAAGAGGGAAGATGTTGGTGACACATGTGCTCAGACACCGCATATGCTCGACCACGTGGGCACAAACAGTACGTGGGCGTGGACAGCATATGCGAGCCCTTCTTTTGTTCAAGGTGGCTTTTATAAGGTTTCTCCAACCTGCCCCCATGTGGGGCTTCTAGCTAGGTAAAAGTCCGTTGCTAAGGCGTTGCCAAAAGGGGTTAGGGTTGGGGGTGGTGATGGTCTTCACTGAAATTCCTTTCCTGGCCTTTTGTTTCTGCTGGAGCTTCTCTGGGGTGGGGGGGGGGCAGCCTTCTCTGGGTCTGTTGCTGGCCTGGTGAAAGTCTTATCAGGCCTTATCAGCTTTCTGCAAGGTTGGATTTTTGCAACATCGGAGCTATTACTTCCCAAGAAATTTATTGCCATTGCCTTGGGAGGGGCCTTCCCTATCTGCCTGTCTACCTACATCATCATCTCGTTTTCATTTTCCACCTGTCCCAAATTCTAGGCACGGTGCCTAGTTCTTACTCTTATAAAGCCACTTTCTCCTTTCCAGTCTGGTGGTTCAGGGTCTCTGGGCATGTTTTTAATGGAGGCATTACTCCTGGTACTTAGCAGGCCATCAGTCATTGTTTCGCAGTGACTCTGGTTTTATTAGCCTTCAGAACCCTGTCTCCCTTTTGGCAGAAGGCCTCCCTGCCTATGTTCCCGCTCTTGCCCCTCTGAGCTCATTTAGGGACGCCGTGCCAGCAAGCTAGCTTGCAAGGCCCCATCTCTCAAGCTCCTATTGTTCCGTGATAACGTCGTCAATATGCTTTCATGCCCCTGCCAGGGATGTAGTTTTAATGGAATTGCCACCCACGTTTAGGCACTCCTTCCTGCTTTCCTTGAGGCCAGCATGCACAGAATGTGAATCTAAACATTTCGCCTTCTCATTATGCAACAGGAGTCAGACACTTTCAATTAACTTGCCCGCCCTGAGATTCATCACCCCCCCCCCCCAACCAAGTCTGTGTTTTAATCCAGTGAATTGCTGCTGCCTGGGGACTGGGCGCACTTTCCTGGGTAATCGCTTCTGATACATCCTCACTGTCTGCCACAGCATCCTCCCTGGAGTCTGTGCCCTTTCTGTTTCTTGTGAGTCACAGGGGGCCTTGGGCATTGTCAGCCTGCAATTAAAACCCGCCGTGCTCCCAGCACCACAGACAGCAAACACTTACAGAGTCCCCTTCCTTCAAGGTCCTCCTTCCCCTTTTATTATTTGGCCTTGTTTCATTTTCACCTATTTCTCAGTGAGTCTCTGGCTGCTGGTACCAGACATGAGGTGTGGAGAAGCATCTTAAAGTTGAGTGCAATCAGCCTTGGTTGGGAACAGGGATCTTTGCCTTCTCTCTTTGCCTTATATTTGCGGGCCTTCTCTGTAACAAACAGAATTAAGTTCCTTGCCTCTCTGAGACTCTCAGTACCATTCTCTTCACCAATATCAGAGTTTTCCCAGTCACTAGAGCCAACAAACAGCGTGTACAGACAGAGAATGGGATGGGGTTTCAAATCTGTCTTTCCAGACCTACCCTTAGCCCCCCACCCCCACCCCCATGAGTTTTTGGACCAATGGAAGGCAGAAACATGATCGTCAGATCCATAAGTAGCATTAATAATTAACCAGTTCAAATTCAAATGCTTAGCATTATTATTTTCATACTGCAAAGTATTACCAGTCTTTACTGTAAGGACTTAAATGATCGGAAGCCCATATGGACTATCTAATTTCCCCACCTCTGTAAATCACCCCACACCGCCTCCAGCCATTCTCCCACTCTCCTGCCCTGAAACAGCATGAATTTTTTATCTTTATTTGTTAAATTTTTGAGGGGAAGGTAGGCTGGCTCTACCCGACAGTGCTCAGGGGACCATATACACTCTGCCAGGGATGCATTGCAGGGTAAATGCTGTAATCCCTGTATATTCTCTCAGGTTTCTTAAAACAGCATTTTAAACAGTCAAGGAAGGAAAGTGATGCATGGTAATATGCCAGAGTCGAGGAGGGGGGAGGAGGGGCGTGGAGGAGGGCAGCGGAGAGCTGGAAAGTTAGTACAGAGGGCAGGGCACTTGCTTTGCACATGGCCAACCTGGGTTCAATCCCAGCACCCCATATGGTCCCCTGAGCCCCACCACGTGTGATTCCTGAGATCAGAGCTAGGAGGAAGCACTGAGCACCAACAGATATGGTCCCCAAACAAAAGACTCCAGAGTCAGAAACATGCATGATCTGAGAGTGCCTGAGGGCCTTCCTGAGGGTACAATATCCAGTGTTTTCTGCAGTAAGCCGTGTGGCCCTATGGGAGGCGATGGGGGGGGTGGTGGTGAGTACCTTCTGTTTGTTCCGTTTCAATAGGTAGGGTATGCTGCATGATTTTCTTTGTCTGAAAGGGGGCCTTAGGTCATACAGTTGCCTTGCTATAATCCAGTGGAAAAATGATCAATAAATAGGTCCACACATCCTTTCGGAGGTGATAGCACATGTAAAGTCACTGAAACCAGAGGCTGTTACTGAGTGGGTGGTGAGAGAAGCCCATGCCCCTCTCTAGTAGAACGTGGGATCCTTCAGCTGAGACCTGAAACTAACCAGCCAGATGTGCAACAGGTGGAACAAGCGTAAGAAACACCCGGGACAGAAGAGTTTCAGGAAAGTCGACACCAGACAGGGTCAAGGGAAGCCTCCCACCATGACCAAATCCTGGGCATTCTGCTGTCCTCTGCTCATATTCCTTCTTGCATGCCAAACCCTCATAACCAAAGAAAGTTGTTACCAAAAGAAATGCCACAGGGCAGCGCCCCTCCTTCCAGCAGTGTGCCATGGTGGCAGTTTTTTTATTGAACACCAGTGCATGGATGTCCACCACTTTAAGGATCAAAGAAGGGGGAATAGTCCCATAATTTTTTTAGTCTAACTTATCTAATCTTAAGTTATATAAACTGGCATAAACAACTTTTCTTTCAATGCATGCATATTGGCTTTCTGCAATGGAGCAACTATTGTTGTTTTTTTTTTCCTTAAAAAAGACAGAATCTATGGGTATGCTACATGATTCCTTTTTAGCCATATAAAAGCTCTTTGGGGAGTATTGATGTAGGAGGGGTACATCCTGTCTAGTCAATAACAAGACTTCTGCACTTTAACATGAATTGGGGAGAACCTCAATGGAAAGATCCCCAGGGGACTGTCAACCAGTAGACGCAGCTGACAGTACGACATGGTGGGTGGGTAGGGGGCAAAGAACACCAGCATTTACATATTGGACCACTTGGGGGAGAAGCCAAATGGGTAGGAGTCCAGCCTCTCAAACTTCGAAGTGTTTCTTAAAATGATCCAGACTTTTATTGATCTGTTCCCTAATAGCTCTATAAGTAGAAAGTGGAATTTTTTGATAATCCTTAAAGATCTTGCGAATGTCAGCCACACATTGCCAATATATCTCAGAGAATAAGGGAACCGTGAATAACAAAAGGAGTCAACCCCAGGCAGTATTCTGAGGAAATTATGGGAAGGAAGAAGAGTATTTCAGAAAAAAAATTCTAAGCTATGTGGGTTTGGGAAGGGGACAGCAGCGGAAAACTACAGTGGAGCTTGGGATGAGGAGGAGGTAGAGGCAGTGAAGACCATGCAGTTGGACTCTCTGGGCATAGCTCTCAGCCCCATGGGTTGCTACTTGAACAGTTAAGTTCATCTCTTAGTTTCCATGTCCCCAGAAGCTGCAGAATGAGAGCAATAATCCTGACCCATATTTTATATACAATCTAGACAGTGTGTGTCCAGTGCCTGGCTTAGCAGCCTTTAGCTTTTAGAGTATTGATCTTGATTGTGGCAGAGCCTGGTAAGCTACCTGTGGTGTACTTGATATGCCAAAAACAGTAACGATGATGGTCCTCATTTCCCTGACCCCAATACGCCATCAGGCTACACTAGCACATGACAGGGATGAATAGAGACGTTACTGGCGCCTGCTCAAGCAACTGATGAACAATGGGATGACAGTGATAGTGATTTTGATTGTATTGGGCAGCATGGCACCACTAAATGAAGAGCATTGGGAGGATGGGAAAGAACATTAGTGAAAGCCAAGAGCAAAAACGACTTGGAAAGAGCACTGCCCAGCTGGCATGGCAATGAACCTGTACTTCACAATGTGTGATCCCTTCTCTATTTTCCTCCTTCCCTCACCTCCTGATTGTGACAGGTTTTACTGTGCATCACCTACACCCCAACCTTTGACCTGAATGGGAGTGCGGTGTTGAAGATCGCAGAGGTGAGTCTTGGGGGGGGGGTGGTCTCCCCTGCCTTCCCATGCTGCTTCTGTGTGTGCTGCCTGTTCAGGCTTCAGGGTGGAGCGGGGTCTCAGTAGTGGGGTGAGCCCTCAAGCATCATTACTGTGGGTAATGTCTCTAAGGAATTGATCCGTGGGAAGCAGGCTCTGGGGTCCTTCATTCACTCACAGTGCTCTGCATGCTTTGGCTCAAGGCTTTACTGTGAAAATAACAGTACTGGTTCACCCAACACTGCTACACCTAGGTATTTGTGTGCTACACCGACCAGTTGCTTTTTATTCAGCATATTTTTTAATATGCTTATAAGAGACCAAGTATAAGGACTCAGATGTTTATTCACTACAAATCACCCCATCTTCTAAACTCTGATAAATGTGTTTTGTACCTGTCACTGGAAAGCTTTCTCTTTTCCATCTACATTGCTGCTTTGGATAACAGGTACCTCCCAGCACACCCCAAAGTGTCCAGCGGAAAATGTATCTTCTTAATCATCAAACGTATGCCTTTGGCTTTTGGAACATCACCATTCTGAAGCTTTGCTTTACTAAAATTAGGATTTTTTTCCTTTCATTTCTTGAACATCTTCAGGCTTCATAAGTTTTGATGAGAGTACACATATTTCCTCAAGAAGAGGCAACCATTTTCTGGAGAAATGAGTTTATGGAAAGAAAGAAAGGCCAATTATCAGCCTGCGTGGGCAGTTATTTATTGTGCTGTTTGTTTTTATGGTACTGATTACCATTTAATGACTAAGACAAGTAAGAGAGTAAATGCTTTGGGTACATTTTCTTCTCGTCATTATTGAAGTATCATTAACTAATGAAACTTGTGTGTCTTTCAAATGTAGAACTGGACGTTTTGATGCATGCATGCACTGAAATAATCACCACAATCAAGCTCGTGAATGTCTGTCACTGCATGCAGTTAAAATAATCCTGAGTGGTATTTATAGTGGATGGTGACACATGTGTTATGCAGTGTTTGGGATAAAAATGAAAATTATGACTGGGTGCATAGAACATTGTTATGTGTCTGTTGAAAGAAAAAGAAGCAATTAGCTGACCTCACTAACATAAATCAATCTACTGAAAAGAGCATTTTCATAGAATAAATGCTTTTCTTTAACATTTTTACTCTGTATAAGTGAAGAAATTGAATTTCAGTATTTGTAAGTGAATTTGAAGGGCTACAGTGGTTGCTCTTCTTTTTGCGTGTGCAAGTGCAAATACGAAGTGTGTGTGTGTGTGTGTGTGTGTGTGTGTGTGTGTGAGAGAGAGAGAGAGAGAGAGAGAGAGCGCATGCACAAGAGTGCACTTTTTCACTACACCCTTTTACCACAACAAATGTTTGAACATCCCCACAGGGCATATTGTCCTGTAGCCTTTCTGTAGTTTTCTATCAGCTAAGTAGTCAGCCTTCATTTACTCCTCCCCCACCCTTCCAGCCAACACTTTTCATGCTCAGGTTTTTTTGAGTTTGACTGTTTCCAATCCTTCCTATATGTTTTGGTTTTCAAAGGGCAATTGCGGTTTCTGATCTCACAAAGATACAGGATTGAGATACAGGAATCCCTTTGGCCCTTTGACTCTGCAGGATTAGGATGGGGATGGATGGATGGATAAGGTAACTGCCAGCTACTTACTGTGCTCTTACTGAACTAGGGTGAAGGCAGGTGCGAAGGTGTTACAGGGGCCTCCAGGAGGGGGATAGGCTACTAGGATTCCCCAAACTGCCTCTTACGAAAAAGTAGATTGCCTTCCTAATCCTCACAGGAGCCAGAGTATGGAAAAAAAAAAAAACTCTGAAAGACTCAAGATGCATTTCCAAACAGTAAACATATGGGACCAGAGAGACAGTACAGCAGGTAAGGTCCTTGCTTGCATGCAGCCAACCTGGATTCAGTCTCCAGCACCACACAGAGTCCCCTGATCCCCGCCAGAGGTAATCCCTGAGCACAAAGCCAGGAGTTAGTCCAAAAGCACAGCCAGGTGTGGCTCCCAAACCAAAAAAAAAAAAAAAAATCAGGCGAACCAAAGAGTAGACATGCAGCTACGAATAACCACATCAAGGGCATTCACTGGAGAAATGCCAAAGCATGGTGGGCTCTAAGAAAATGCATGCAGGAGGCCCAGAGCATGACTTGGTGGTAGACTAAGACTCACAGTTGCATGCTGGGAACTGGGTGTCTACTTCGATATCACACACACACACACACTCTCTCTCTCTCTCTCTCTCTCTCTCTCTCTCTCTCTCTCTCTCTCTCTCTCACTCACTCACTCTCACTATAGAGGAAAAACAACCAGTCCCAGGTGAAGTTGAAGGTGAAGCTGAAGTTGCCCCTGTTGGTGGTATAAAATAGGGACACTGGAGTCCTGACACTGGCGATAAATCCCAGGCTCCTCAATCCCTCACTGTCAAGAGAAGTTGCCTTGGATACCGCTATGGGCCTCGTGTTTGTTCTCAGTAAAAGCAGTGCTAATTGTACCATCTCACCTTAGGGTTGTGCTAGTTAGACCAGAAAAAATAAACTCTCGTGATAAGCTCTAAGGCATGTCCAGGCACCTAGGAACTGCTGCATCCCCGTGAGCTGCCGTTGTCAGGTCACTACAGACGAATGACACCGCCTAGATTTCCATAAGTATTATCTGTCTGGCTTGGTCCCTGAAAAGGTGGGGTTTCCCCACTTTGGGGTCAGCTCCCTGGGCAACCACTGGGCCAGGGCTCTGGTTGCAGAAAGTCAGTGTAGAGAACAGGAAATGGATTCCATCCACCCACCACCCGAAAAAGCACGTCACCTCCTCCTTAGCTCTTCTCACTTGCAGTAAAGGCTTGGGATACTTTCCTCTGCAGGAGAGACTTGGTGAAGATCCGAACCCAGAATGTTTCCCCCTGAATTTCCTGCATATAGACTGCCAGAAGCAAGCTGTAGACCCACACACTGCCCCTCCCACCTGGCAGTCTATGAAGGACACGGGCTGCCAGTTCTCCTGTGCCAGGACATCTTAGGAGAGTCCCCTGCAGCGTTGGGGTACAGACACTGCCCAAACCAACCATGAGAGCCTCCTTTGCTTTGCCTTTTGATAAGTAGACGGACGGTGCAGCCCGGTTTTTCTGCTGGTGGGAACCTGCCAAGGGACATCAGTTCCAAGAAAGCCAGTCGTAAAAGTCTCACCCTGTCTGGCCCAGCCGTGAGTCAGGACATTGTCAAGCCAATGTGCTGAGAGGTGGAGTGATCCCTGAGCGTAACAAGCCCCACAGATGGCAGAGCCAGGGGTGCACACCACCCGCTACAGGGATCAAAAAGCCAACAATTGAAATGCCCTGTGGGGTGCTGCCCCTACTGAGAACAGAGGATCCTGAACCATCAGCTGGAGCTGCAATTCTGCACATTTTCATGGGGGTATAAGCTAGATTCCTGCCTCCCTGTGCTATTCCCTCTCGTAGCTAGTAGCGGTAAGAGGGCATGCAAACATATTCAGTCACTTATGGCTCAAAGGTTGTGTGATAAAGCTTTTGCTCATCCTTATTTAGCAGGTACACAGGCCCTGTTCTAGTAACTTCACCCGTACAGATGGTCCTTTGTGTGTGAGGGCTTGATATGTGCTGTATCAACCTGAATGAAGATGGAGTAAAAGTGATACTCCTTCAACAGAAAGGGCAATAAGGTGTTCTCATGATGCTGGACAGTGTCAGCCAAACAAGTTTTTTTTCTTGCGATGCACAGGGGTGACTCCTGGCTCATGCACTCAGAAATTATTCTTGGCAGTGCTTGGGGGACCATAGGGGATGCTGGGAATCGAGCCTGGGTCGGCCATGTGCAAGGCTAACGCCCTACCTGCTGTACTATTGCTCCAGCCCCGCCAAACACTTTTTGACTTAAGATATTTTCTGTCTTTATTGTTTTGTTTTTAAAAACACATGGATCCTTAATTTACAGCATTATAGTTTCAGTAATAATACATATAGAGTATCAGGAGAAGGATATAATTTTTCTATATGTGTATAGATTATGCCATATCCACCACCAAAAACCCTTTCCTCATTCCTCCCATACACCTCTCTCCCTTCTAATAACCACCATAGTTTTCACCGAGTGGAGGAATTAGGCTGTTGTTTTGTCTCAGTTCATTTGCTTTTTATCTGAACTATCCCACACGTTAGTAAAGCCGTGAGTAATTTGTCTTCGACATACTCCACAATCACCTCATGTTCCATTCATCTTTTCCTAAATAGGACAACAATCCTATATGTTTTTAAATGCACACAATTTGTTGAGCATTATACTACTGCTTTTTTCTTTTCAAATTTATTTATGTATATATTTTTAAAATTTTATTTTATTGAATCACTGTGAAATACAGTTACAAGCTTTCATGTTTCAGTTACAATCATACAATGTTCAAACTCCCATCCCTTCACCAGTGCACATCCCCCACCACCAGTCTCCCCAGTATACCCCCCCTTCCTGCCCCCCCACCGAGGCCTCCATGGCAGACAATTTCCCACATACTCTCTCTCTCTACTTTTGGACATTATGGTTTGCAACACAGATACCGAGAGACCAGAACTTTTGGTCCTTTATCTACTTTCAGCACACATCTCCCATCCCAACTGATCCTTCCAATCATCATTTTTTTAGTGACCCCTTCTCTATTCCAGCTGTCTTCTCCCACCACCCATGAGGCAGGCTTCAAACTATGGAGCAACCTTCCTGGCCCTTGTATCTACTGTCCTTGGGCATCAGTCTCATATTATGTTATTTTATATTCCGCAAATGAGTGCAGTCCTTCTATATATGTCCCTCTCTTTCTGACTCATTTCACTTAGCATGATACTCGCCCATCTATCCACTTGTAAGCAAATTTCATGACTTCATTTCTTCTAACAACTACATAATATTCCGTTGTGTAGATGTACAAAACTTTATTAACTGGTCTTCTGTTCTTGGGCACTTGGGTTGCTTCCAGATTCTGGCTATCGTGAACAGTCCTATACTACTGCTTCTTAATCTACTCACTTAATATATCTTTAGCTTTAGATGGGTTGGGGCAGGGAGGCATGTAACCTTGTTATTTATTGAGGAATATTGGTGTTTAATCACACACTCCATGTGACAATACTAAGAAGTAAAAAAAATTGTTATCCAGATTTTACCAATAAGAGAACTGATATGGAAAAGTCCACACAATTAGAAAATTCTGGAATCAGGATGCAAGGTCATTGGACCGAGCACTGGGTCTCTGCCCTGTGTCACACTCGCTGTCATATGACTCTTGTAGTGATTCACCTGCTTGGCGAAAGCCCACCTTGTAGGGTCATTTTGCTCTACCTCTGTTTAATCTTGCTAACCCGCAAAACCTTTCCTTTCATCCCAAAGCATGTTTAGACACTGATGCACTGTAGACAACAGTGTTTAAGTTCAGTGAATTTTGTCTTTGTCTTTGGCATTCTTCTTTTGGTTCAGAGAATATCAGACATCAATTTATTACTGGTGATTACAGACCAGAATAGGATACAGGCATATGTAAGTTTCATAGATTCCTGTGTAAATTTGACATTTTCAGTGGTTATTTAATTAAACTTTGTCTTTTCCCCCTTATCCTCCTAAAATTGATTTTCACAGGGGATATGTAGAGCTGCCAGGAGGCTTTTAATGTTGATGATTCTCACCTGAGGGTACACATTGAACTGGTTTGGCAACTGTTAACAAAAATAAGATGCCTAGGGTTGCTCCCAGAATTTTAAGATTTGGGGTTTGGGAGAAAGTTGGCTAAGAATTTTGTAAAAGCTTAGTAACCCTACTACAGATACCAAGTGGAGAATAATTACTCCATGATTCCTCATCCCTCCTGTCAGGCTTTGGTGTCAAACTCTTGAAATGAGCTATTGGGGCTCTCATGGCCACCAAACAGATAAATACTTAGCAATACTTGGAAGCTTGTTAGAAATGCAGGGCCTCAGACTCCAGCTGGGACATCAGGAAGAATCTGCATGTCCTAAGATCTATCATGCAAATACAGATGTGTATTAGAGTTTGGTGAGTGCAGGCACTGTGAAAACTTTTCCTCTCGTTTTAAGGTGCTACTCTGCCATGCTCGTGGGTATATAGCCCTGAGGACAGCTCCCTTGCTTCCCGCTGTACCTGATGAGATCCCCAGAACACCAAGTTTGAGGTACCACATAGCAGCAGCTTCCTGTCTTTAGTCATTCCCAAAAATGCGAACTTTGGTTTACTGTCATCTCTCTTATCTCTTTCACTTTTCTTCTTCTGCCAAGTGATCTTCAGATATTTTCTTTGCTTGGTACATATCCTGGAGCGATTGGATATGTACCTGGAGCAGGTAGGGTGTTTGCCTTGCATGCGGCCGACCCAGGTTCGATTCCTCCACCCCTCTCGGAGAGTCTGGCAAGCTACCGAGAGTATCTCACCCACATGGCAGAGCCTGGCAAGCTCCCCGTTGCATATTCGATATGCCAAAAACAGTAACTACAAGTCTCACAATGAGACGTTACTGGTGCCTGCTTGAGCAAGTTGATGAGCAATGGGATGACAGTGATACAATGATACATATTCAGTGTGTCACTAAAATGTTTTAACAGATTGATCTGCTGCAGAGCTTTACTTTCCTTCACCCTTCCTGAATGTGTCTTCACCAATAAGCGCACTTTCAGCCATTAAGAAATGAGGAGTATAGTGCCCCAATTAATTCATAAGCATGACATGCATGGAGTGAATTATTAATGTGAAAAGCAAAGCAACAGACAATAAGCACACAGATCAGTACTTACTAGATTCTTGATGTAAAGGCAATTTGAGAAAGAATGATCTGAAGTCATTGGTTACTTCAGGGTGTAATAAACAAATAAGGTAGAATAAACAGGGTAGAAATAAACATTTTCCTAACTGGTCTTCATTTTCTAGTTCCTCAAACATCCAAAATAGCTGGGAGCTTTATGGTTTTCACCAAGGAACAACTTAAGGAATACTTTATTCTCAACAACAACAAAAAAGAACTAACTACAAAAGAATTCTACTGCCACAGAAAAAAAAAATTTGTTTAGATACTGGAATCCAGTGATTCTTCAGGTTCTCAATGCTTTTCATCCACTAATTTAGCCTTTCAAAATCTGCATTTTCATTTTTAAAGTAGGACATTTTAAGCTGAGACTATACTTTGCGCCTGGAAGCTTTGGGGGGTTATTTCTGAACTTTTTGTGTAAAAGAGTCATTAACTTGACAACTAAAAGTGCATTTTCTCTGACTGTCACTTTGGAAATAGCTATGACAACCATTTTATAAAACTTTTTTGTGGGAGTAGAAGGGGGACCACACCTGAACTTACTCCTGTTTCTGTGCTCAGGGATCATTCCTGGTGGTGCTTGGGGGAACACGTGCAGTACTAAGCTCTGAACAAGGACAGCCAGGTGCAAGGCAAATGCCTTATCTTCTGTACTATATCTCTGGCCCCAAGGCATTTTTTTCTACTTACTTTTCTTACTTTGAAGCACAGTAATTTACAATACTTTAAATATTATAATAACAATACTTTAAATATTATAATACTTCTGTAATATTGTGATATTATAAAACATTCTAACAGAGCTTCCACATATAATGTTCCAATACCACACACCCCACCTGGCCATTGGCCTCTCTCCATCACTATCTCAGCGTCCCCTCCCAACCACCACCCATCGAGTAGTCAGCTCTATAGACAGGTCTCAGGTTCTGTCATCTTTGATCACGTATTATTCCCGTGTTTTGTTTCTTTATATCCTGTATATGAGAAAGATCACTCTATGTCTGCCCTTTTCTGACTGACTTCACTCAATGTGATCCCCTTCCGTGTGGACACTTGCGTTTCATCCGCATATTGATAGTTGCACATAGGACTCCAAATGTCCTCCCCCTTCTTACCCGAGTCTCCAATGACTAATATCAGGAGTAGTATTCACCCTGAAAGCTGTGGATCCAGAAATGGGCTGTGAAACTAAGTGTGAAAAATGAGTCCCCCCCTATCCCCCAAAGTACCAGTCAGACTATGAAAGGATAATGGAGTCTCAAAGTGCAATGAAGAGGACAGCCTTTGTTTGTGTGTCCGACTTCATAAAACTGCACTAATGAAAGTTTTTCAGAACAGGGTCTTGCAAAATAAGGGAAGTGTAAGAAATCTCACCAAAATTTTAAATGGATAGTTATGGAATGCCCAACGTGTTTAATCATTTCAATTTCATGATTCTGTTACTAAAACTCCATATGGATATAAAAAAAATCCTCTTTATTTTGGTTAAAAGCTGCACCCAAAATTACTCTTCATTTTATTTCCAAATTAGTAGATGTGTTGAGTTTCCCAAGGACAGTTACTTTAATAAAGTAAAAGACTTTGGCAATAGAAATTGCTCAGCTCTTGGGGAAAAGAAAGAGATATATTTTTGCCAGAAGCTCTGTGAAGCAGATTTAGGATGATGAGTCTGAGCTATATGTGGATGTGGGACAGGTAGCACATTGTCTCTTACCTGCTAGAGGCTCTTTTGTGGAATTTGTCAAAGTGAGAAAAATCTAGTCTGTAAATGTGCGCTTGGTTGGTTTGATCTTAGAGACTTATGAAAACTTTCAGTCTTTCTGTCACTTCCTGTGACAAAAAGTCTCAAATACCAAGAATCTTAAGAATTCTTACTTTCAGAGGTTCTCCTTTTCACTCTATATATCCAGAGCCTTGGTTATTTATCCTAACTACGGTCATTGAGGGCTGGAGTGATAGCACAGCAGGTAGGGCATTAGCCTTGTACTCGGCCGACCTAGGTTGATTTCTTCGTCCCTCTCAGAGAGCCCAGCAAGCTACCGAGAGTATCCCGCCCGAAGGGCAAAACCTGGCAAGCTACCCATGGTGTATTCGATATGCAAAAAAATAGTAACAAGTCTCACAATGGAGATGTTACTGGTGCCCACTCGAGCAAATTGATGAACAATGGATGACAGTGCTATATACTGGTCATTGAATTCCTATGCATATCAACACATACCATTGTGTATTTATTCCTTTAACTTTGACCTCAACCAAAGGAGATAAAGAAGCCAAAGGAATGTGAGGTAAATGTGCTTGCCTGAATTTCTCAAACTATTCACATCTAGGCTTTTCATATTTTATGGATGTGTTAACCACACTAATGCTTCCTGCCTACCCTCAGTCTTAGGAAATGTCATTTGAATCTTTCTGTAGTATTATTGGCATTTCAGTAAAATTCTTAATCTTAGTCAGTCACATTGGACTTTTGCCAAAGCATTTGGTTAAATAATAACTGGAATTGTTCTTAAGCCAAGTGTAGTCATACATTCACTCTTCATCACCAAAAATTCAAGTGACCATTAGACTTATGTCACATTCTTGGTTATTTTTGCATATTGATTATCTTTCTTAAACATTCTAGTATTAGAAAATCAAGAGTTTTAATTCGATTTAGTTGGGCTAGTTGTCCTGGAGTTCTAAGTGGGATTCTAGGAAAACCTGCTAAAAAAAAAATTCTAGTTGTCATCATTCTAGTTGTCCCTAAAAATTATATCCAGATGACCTGACTCATTCTTCTTGGAAGCATTTTAATCATTGTGTTCTTGGTAAGACTGGGACAGCTCTGCGTTCTGGTAAACACTCAGCTGCGATTGAAAGTGAGGCCAGTGAGGTGAGGATCTGGATTCACTCTAGGTGAGGATTCACTCTAAGTTTTGCTTTCAAAAACACATGTCAATTAGTCTCTTTACTAGATCTGGTTTGACTCTCCGAGGTCACTTTCATTTGACTGCTGACTGCCAGATGGGCTTTCAGCAGACTTTTCCTTTTGTAAGCACTGTTTTCTTCTCTCTTTAACCTCTGACTTGTCTCCTTTTCTGCCATCCTGCGCCCCCCCCACCACACACACACACACACACACACACACACACACACACACACACACAAAGCCTCTTAATCATATTTAGAGTTAGAAGAGATGTTGAACAATGCAGAGACACTTTCTACTCTATTCATTGAGTAGGCCCCTCAAGACCAAGTCAAAGGCTCTTCCTCAGAGAGCATAGAACTTGGGGGCAGAGCAATAGTACGGTGGGTAAGGCGTTTGCCTTGCAAGTGGCTGATCTGGGTTCCATCCCCTGCATCCCATATGGTCCCCCAAGCACCATCAGGAGTAATTCCCGATTGCAGAGCCAGGAGTAAGCCCTGAGCATCACTGGGTGTGACATTAAAACAAAAACAAACAAACAAAAAAGAATTTGGTGGATTTTGATGTTGTGCATCATCTTAATACATCAGCTTGGAAAATGTTACCCAGTATTACCTAAAACTTTTTTTCTTTTTTTCCATTTATTTAAAATGTTAATAAGTGCGGGGCTGGAGCAATAGCACAGCGGGTAAGGCGTTTGCCTTGCACGCGGCCGACCCGGGTTCGAGTCCCAGCATCCCATATGATCCCCTGAGCACCGCCAGGGGTAATTCCTGAGTGCAGAGCCAGGAGTAGCCCCTGTGCATCGCCGGGTGTGACCCAAAAAGCAAAAAAAAAAAAAAAAAAACATAAAATGTTAATAAGTGCTAAAGGACTCTTCCTGTTGGGGAAATGACAAAGAAAATGATGTTAAAGAAATACTCTTGATTTTCTTGTTTACCTTTGTTTTCCTTCACCCATTTCCCTACCTCCACCCTTACCATTGTAATCATCAATTTGCTCTCCATCTATGATCTTGGTTTTTGTTTTAAATATCTACATATTAAAAAAATTATACAGCCTTTGTATTTCCCACATTTTTTTCTTATCCTTCTTGTTGATTTTTATTAGTTTACATTGTTATAGCATGTCAGTGATATAACCTAAAGACTCTACATGTATATAGGATTCGCTATACGTACCACCAAAGTTTCATTGCCATCTTATAGCCAAAAAGGTCTTTCTACCCATTCTTCCCACTCACCCAACTCATCATAGTTTCACCAAATCTGGGAGTTAGTTTTGTTGCTTTTTTTTTTTTGCAGTTCATTTGCTTTATTTATCTTCCACTATGAGTGACACCATTCAGCAATTATTCCTTCCTTCTTTCCTTCCTTCCAACCATTGGCAGTACTCAAGGGCTGTTTCCAGAAATGAATCCTGGACTCCATCATGCAAAACATGCATTCCAGTCCTTTGAGTGACCTCCTTCTCTCCCTATTTCACTTAGCATAATCACCTCAGAGTCCATACATTTTTTTCCAAATTATTTAATTTAATCATTTTGGTAGTCCCTTGGGCTGGAGCAATAACACAGTGGGTAGGGCATTTGCCTTGCATGCGGCTGACCCAGGTTTGATTCCTCTGTCTGTCTTGGAGAGCCCGGTAAGCTACCGAGAGTATCCCACCCGCACAGCAGCAATCTACCCGTGGCATATTCAATATGACAAAAACAGTAACAACAAGTCTCACAATGGAGATGTTACTGGTGCCAGCTCGAGCAAATGATGAACAATGGGACAGCAGTGCTACAGTGCTATAATAGTCCCTTGAATATATGTACTATAGCTTTATCCAGCTATGCATTGATTGATGGTCATCTAGGTTGATTCCAGGTTTTGACTATCTTGAATAAAGCTACTGTGAACAAATAACTTTTTGAATTAGTGTCTTCATAGCTTTTGAATAAATGCCTATGAGTGGTATTGATGGATCACTGAAATTTTTCTTTTTACATTTTGAGAAATATTCCTACTGTTTTCATAGAGAACAATTTAAATTCCCACCAACAGTGCCTTATATGTTGCCAATATTCATTGCTTCCTACCTTTTTTTAAAAAAAAAATGAATAGGTCTTTCTCATGAGTCTGATGTGCTACCTCACTGTGATTTTGATTTGCAGAATTTTCTCTATGTATTTATGGGCCCGCCTTGTGTGTTTTCTTGAGAGAAGCGTCTATTCAAGTTTTTGCCCATTTCAAAACATATGGTTAGTTGCTTTAATTAGAGATATATTAGCAACTTTTTGCCAGACACAGAGTGAGAACAGCTTCTCTCTATTGACAGGGTCTTTTGTTCTTGTAGTAGTAGTTTCCTATTTTCCTATATTGAAGCTTCTTTAATCTTTTTTGACTATCAGCTTTTGATATAATCCATTTATTTATTATTACTTTTGTTTTTATTGCTTATATTCAATTTGCATACCCAATTAAATCCCAGATATGAGGTCCTGGGATATATCATCTATGTTCCATTTCTTTTGTATTTTTGGTCTTAAATCCTTAATTCAGTTTAAGTTAATTTTTGTGAGTGATACCAAATAGTGATCTAGTTTTATACCTTTTATGTACCTGTCCAGACTTTCCAACCATCACTTATTGAAGAGACTTTCCTTTATTCGTTGTATGCTCTTAGCTCCTTTGTTGTTGATTAAATGTTCGTATTTGTACAGATTTAGTTTTGGGCTCTGTTCAGTTCTGTTGGTCTGTGTGACTGTGTTTGTTTGCCATCTGTAACATTTTAATTTTCTGTTGCTTTGTAACATAGTTTTAAGTCAGGGTCTTATCTTACTTTTTTCCATCTAGCATAATGTCCTTGTGATCCATCCATATTGTCACAAATTATAAGATTTTATTAGTTGATATTGCTTGAATAATATATACCACATTTTCTTTACCCATTTGTTCATCAATTAAGAATAGTTTTCATATCTTAGCTGTTATAAACAATAATGTGAAGAAGATGGGAATGTACATGTCTTTTCAGATTACTGCCTGTTTTTTTTTTTTAAATACACAGATGTTGATTGGTGACTAATATGGTAGTTCTGTTTTCAACCTTTTGAGAAGTCTCCGTCGTGAAATTCAGAGTATCTGTATCTAATTTCAATTCTCATCAGTTTGCCTCCTCTTTCTATCCTTACAAACACTTGTTATTTCTTGGCTTTTTGATGATAACCTTTCTAGCAGGTATGTGGTGATATCTAATTATTGTTTTTATCAAACAATTGCAGTTCCAATTTTGAGCATCATTTAAAGAAATTTCTTTTAAGCTGAAAATTTAAAAGAAAATAATTTTCCCTACCTAAGCATAGTGAAGAAACTTACCCTCGTGTTTCTTCAGAATGATAAGAAAAGGAAATTCTGTTCAGTTTAATTGGATATGTTCAGTTGTGTGGGAAATTCTGTTCCACTGTGTTTTATACCCACATTTTACAGATGTTCACCTGCCTATAAAGCCGTTAGTGGAGAGAATTAGAAAACAGATTGTCAATTGAGTTATCAGAGAGATTCAACATAGAATTTGGTCTTCTAGAGATGACCAAAATTTTTTTTGCTCCCACTGTGATCAACAAGCATTCATTGTCTCCATAAAAATCAATTATTCATATTTTTATAGCTTCATCTCTAATCATTTCTACTTTTCATCACGATACATTTTTTTATCTTCACAAGCATTTTACAACTGCAGACATGCTAGCTTTTCTCTATTTGAAACTTCACACACAATGTCTTACACTGTTTTAGCAAAGTTGTTTCACTAACCCTAATCAGTTAGAAAAGAGAAGGTGAAGGCACCATTTAGTGAAGTAAAGGCTACACGCACTTTGCAATGCTAAACAAACTTCTGTTGAAGCAGCTTCTTTAAAATTTGTTTCCACATGGGTCCATATTATTGATGTCTGCTATACTCAGCTATGCTGCTTCATATTTGACAATGATGATCCCAGGGTCTAACCAAGTACTGTTATTTATCTGCCTATTGACACGGTGATGGAAACTTTCTGCTTCTGTGAGGCTCTTGGGCACATGGTGTGTTCTTGTTCTTTTTCCCTCTGCTTCTGGTTTGTTTTGCTTCATTAACAATTTGTGTTTTTACTCTCAGCTGTGTCTAGCATGCCATAAAGCTGGAAGTCCACACATGCATGAAATGATCAAAATGTCTATTGTGAAACTCCTCACTGCCCTGTGTGATCGCGCGTTCCCAGGCCATCGGGAGCCTGGGGCTTTTCACAAGGTATTTGACATGGCTTTTGAAGCCTCTGGCAAAAGAAGCAGGACTGAAGCTTTTTAAGTTTCAGTTCTGCACTATAAAAGCAAAGGGCATGGTGAGGTAGATATTGGAGATTATTAAAAGAAATTGACGAGTCCTTTTCAGAAACTCAGCCTGCCTTTGGACTTGGTATTCTCAGAGCCCCTCAGATTCAACGTGCTCATTTGAGCACTGCCCCCAAGAAACAGAAAAGCATTCACACAGTGAGTGCGGCAGTCAGCAGTATAATGGAAACCATAAGCTGTGAACCCTACTGGTTTGCCAAGTTATTATTATTATAGTAAGTTTGAGAAGCTGTCGCTTTAAGAGCTAAAATAGTACAGGGATGAAGGTGCTTACCTCGCAGGCAGCCAACTAGAGTTAGATGTCAGACTCCAAAGATTGTTCCCCAAGTGCCACAAAGAGTGACCCCTGAGCACAGAGTCAAGAGTAACCCTTGGCCACTGCTAGGTGTGGTCCAATTTTAAAAAAAATTTTAACATAAAACAAGGAAGAAAGTTCACTTCATAATATGTCAAAGTAGCAGATAAGCCATTTTTTCTGGGTATCTAAAGATAGTAATATTATTAGATGCATTGTCATTTTTCTATTTTAAAGTATACCCTTTGTCATAGTAATAATAGTTCCAACTTTAATAGAATGAGCTTCTTAGATTAATCCTTTTACTTTTACAGAACAGGTATGCCTACCTTATTTTTAATTAAATATCCTCTTCAATAAATTATTGACAGTGTTGTACTCTATAATAAAAAAATACTAAAAATATTGGTGACATTAAAACTAAAAACAATACATTTGGTATTTGAGCAATTCCTGTCTATTTACAGCACTGCGTTTCATAAAAGACTTTTCCTCATATATGCTTTCTTTCATGGGTCTAAAGTGATTGATATCATTTTTAAGAGAGACTGTATAGTATATAGTTCAGCTCTCAAAATAGCTACTCTTATCCTTAATGCTTCTACAGCTTAAAATTTCCCCTTAGATTTATAATATCAGAGCACAGATATCTTAAATATCTACCATTAAAAAGGTTTCTTGGGAGTATATAAGATTTAGGAAAAACTGCTAAGTTCTGATATATAAATAGTATTCATATGCCTAATTACACTGTAGAGAATTTGATATTCATCAGAGTGAAACACCACACTCATTTAGATATATTTCCAGGCTTCTAAAATCATTTCATGCAAAAGTAAATGCCTCTCAGTATTAAAGCACTTTTCCCCCCTAAGTATGTATAAATTGTACCTTTAAGTACATGTAATTCTTGATCATTTGCAAAAAAAAAAAAAGGAATTTGAAATTGTTATGCCCTAAATGGTAGCCTTGAAAGATAAATATTTTGGATCTAACTTTTATTTTTTTAACATAAAATGAGTTAAGCCAACTTCCAAGTACAATTTTGAGTTTTAAATGATCATCTATAATAATCACGATTCTATAAGAAGAAGTTGAACTTTTGGAAAATATTTACTTTTATTTAGTTAATCTTACCAAAAAAAGTTACTATAATGATTCTTAGTAGAAAAACTCTGGCTTAAGTAATAGCAATAACAAAGGTTATCATTTTATCTCTCTTTTATTTCAGTTATCAACCATTACATTAAGTTTACCACAAAGATGAGAAAAACCAGTGGGGGCCGGAGCAATAGCACAGCGGGTAGGGCGTTTGCCTTGCACGCGGCCGACCCGGGTTCGATCCCCGGCATCCCATATGGTCCCCCAAGCACCGCCAGGAGTAATTCCTGAGTGCAAAGCCAGGAGTAACCCCTGAGCATCGCTGGGTGTGACCCCCCAAAAAAAAAAGCAAAAAAAAAAAGATGAGAAAAACCAGTATTTTTATTGTAAATAATCTTGGAGCAATTCCTAGATAAAAACAAGCATATTAAATTTCTTCTTTTTCTTTCCATAGGACTAAATATGCTTGTGAAATTGAAAGGGTTATTTAATTTTGCAGCATGAAAAAATAATGACTTAAAGCATGTATTTATTGTCAGCCCCATCCTTTGAGCTTCCCAAGGAATCAGATGCAATAAAATCTGCACCATCGTGACATTTTAACACCCTCATCAAATGAGGGTTTCCTTTTTAATTGGGACTGCTCCCTGCATTTGGCAGAGGCTCCTAACTGACATTCAGATTCCCAAGACCCACAACTGATGTTCTTTTCACTTAGCAGACTCTCAGACACTGAGCAGAAGTGTGGCAGTGGCAGGCATTTGTCTGTCAAAGGAGTCTCGGAGGCAGGCATGCTGGTCTCTGGCTCTCACATGCCAGTCTAGGAGCAAGAAGTTAGATCCAATTCAGTGGGTGCAGAGACCTTGGGTAGATTCCTAGTTGGTCTTTAAGGACCAACTTTTCTTTAAGTCCAAGAAAAGAGTTTGCAGAGTTCTTCAGAGGACAGGATCAGTGACAGGAGTCACAGCACCCAGGGAAATGCAAACTTTCACTCCTACCAGATAGTTCCTTCACACCTTTCCCAGTTCAGATGCAGTTGAGCAATCAGAAAAGGTCTTTATCCTCAGCCAGGCTGCCTAGCAACATAACTGACCTTTGGCCGTCTTTATCATGTTTCTGGAAGAACACTGCTATGGAGTTAATCCATTGTCAAACTTGTTTACAGAACAGAAGTAAGGGTTTCACTAATCCTCTCCCCAGAGCCCTTTATTCAGGAATTGAGAAATTCTGTTCTTAGTTTGCCTTTGCTAAGGAGAGAGCTTTACCTGATTAATTCCCAGCCACCTGAGTGTGACCTAGATAAGATTGTTAGGCGTATCTACAAAATCATTCATTCACACCTCCTATGACACGCAGAAAAATAAACTTCTAAGAGTGGAAGTATGTAGGGAGACAGTCTTTATCCTCTGTGCTTAAAAAACAAATTCCTAGGGAATTAAAATATTTTCGAGACTCAACTAGTCCTAAATCAGGCTGACTTTCTTTTGAAGAGGGATTTGATATCCTCTCTGGTTCATTCTGAAGCATGTTAATAACCGGACTGATACTACAGAGTATGTGTGTTGCTATCTTATTTCTTTACCAGGTGTGCATTGAAACTTACATTTGTAGCTGTCACCAGCGCAGCATAAACACTGCTGTGCGGGCAACTCTCAGTCAAATGCTGAGTGACTTGACTTTACAGTTACGACAAAGGCAGGAGAATACGGTGAGCCTTGCGGATTCCACCCGTTCATCACAGCCTTGCTGGGGTCCCTGCATGCTTGTTTTATCCCCAATCCAATAGGGTCCTCTCAGGGCTGCTTCCTATGGAAACAGTAGGAAGGACTTGCTTGGGTTTAGAGACCGTATCTCTGTAGAAATTAGGCTCTTTACACTTATTTTTGCCTGTTTGAGCTTTTTTTTTTTTTAAATTGATTTCTGTCAAATTTTCCATTGATATTTTCAAATCCACTCTTTTGATTTTTTATTTGAAAAAGCGTCTCTTATGGAAAACTTTCATTTAAAAATATTTTGGTAGGGGCCAGAGTGATAGTATTGCAGGTTGGGCAGTTGTCTTGCATGTGGCCCGACCAGTGTTCAATCCCCGGCATCCCGTTTGGTCCCCCATGCACCGCCAGGAGTAATTCCTGAGTGCAGAGCTGGGAATAACCCCTGAGCACCACTGGGTGTGGCCCCAGAAAAACAAACAAACAAATAAATAAATACATAAAATATTGTGTTGTATTATACCACATACCAGAAATAAATTCAAAATAAGGGGGAAAAATGAAGTTTCTTACAAGCTTTGAGCTTTTGGGTATGTTTCTTTTTGTTAACAAAAGATTGGGGCAGAATGTCTCCAGGATTTGCTCTCTCCCGTCAAAGCCCACGAGAGCTTTACGCTTTCAAACGTGAACAGATTGTCTCAAATGAGCATTCCTGGAAAAAAATGTAAATGTAATTGGCTTCTTGCATATATTATCTTCTGGGAACGTTAAGGGAGTAATGATTTTTTTTCAAAATTAGTGGGTTGTGTTTTTTTTAATCTGCCTCTATAATAATTCAGATGAAAATTTTTCTAAAATCTGCAAGATGCGTTCTGAAATGCATACTTTGTCCCATTTTGGCATAGAAAGTCTCAGCAGTAGTCCACAGGAATCTCAGAAATTAATTTAACAGAAATGAAGATTTCAAGGTTTTTATTGCAGTCCTTCCCTATTTCTCACCACGCATTATTTTCAAGAAAAACCATGGTGTTGAGTAGAACTTTAGGGATTATCCAGTCAAATTATGTATTCCTCATTTTTAAAGAGGAGGACAATGCAACCCTGAGAGATGGAATTGGATTCTAAAATGAATGAGCTTATTTGTGAAAGCACCAGAACCAAATCCCTGGCTGCTCAACTGACTCTCAGACCAGGTTAATCACGTACACTGGGCAGCCCGTGTGGGGAAAATAGCATTAATCTGAAAACAGAAGTAGGGATTCGTTTCATGTTTGCTCTGCCCCAAACCCAAAAGTCTATTAAATCTTTTTTGTTTTATCTTGTTATATTTGTATTACTTTCACTTACCCTTCACTACAAATAAGGATTTTGAATACGGCAGGGTCGATATATTAGTTTTAACTTTCCTTTAAGAAATTCAGATGTGTAAATAGAAAACATATTAACATAAACAACATAATTCTAAGGTGTTGGGAAGCCTTACTAATGTAATACATCAGGGTCCAACCTTTCAAAAGAGCAGAATGATAAAATAGAGATAGAGTATTGGTGCCTTAATAGATGCACCATTCACATGAAACATTGCAGTTTCAAAGGCATTACAATGATATTACTTCATTTTACCTTTTAAAAAAATTAAGTAAGAATATATTGGGTTTCCGAGAAAATAACTCGGCCTTTAAGCTCCCAGTGTTCTCCTGTGCGAGGATAACAGGAATAGCTGAAGAGGTCTAGATAAAACTGAGGCCTCTGACCCCTGTAATCTGAGTCTAACCAGCCTTCTGGTCCTGCTCTTCACTGACCATCTGGACTCACCCATATCGGAGGCAAGATCCTCAATGAGGCAGAAGAACATTTGTGTTCCCTACTATTTGCTTTCTGTTCCTCATGCAGCCCCTGGAGAGGTTTTCGTGTTCCACAAACACAGTTCTCAGTCTGCTAGTATTCGAAGCGCATGTGAGGTCTGCTACAGGGAGTCATACATTTTGCTACCTAATAAAGGTTATTTTTCAGCTACTAAAGTGGAGGTGATGAGCTTCGCGCTAAGGGGGCTTTGTGTATTCCCTGGCACACATAGCATTACTGGGGGATGATGAGTGTTATGTGTGGCGTGACCCATCACTGCAGACATCTCAAAATTAGGCTTTCTTAAGTAGAAACAGCATGGCAATAAATCTAGAATGTCAAAAGCATTAGTGTGAAATATGTCTTCAAGCTACTATCTCTCCCCCAGCTCACACTTTTTCCAGACAGATGATGCAATTTAATTTCGTGGCAGCAAAAACCCTTACAGGAGGGTTTATTATCCAGCCCTTTAATGAAATGATTTAGCTGGCCAAAGCTATTGTTCAGTTGTAAATTGTAAAAAGCTGAAATGCCACAGGTAAATCTTTGGGGGTCTTGCATCCTGAAAATGGATTTTGAGGAATTTCCTCCAGAAAATACTGCTCTGAAACAGCTCGGGCTGAGCTCTCCATGCCAATGCAGCCCTCAGTGCTGCAGCTGTGAGGGCATGGAGCTTGCAAATTAATGGAGAGAGAAAGGTCAGAATAGCGCTATAA